>NC_092208.1:81446281-81467376 GCF_043381705.1 Parasteatoda tepidariorum
GCTCATAATTCAAATATCTTTTATGAACTGCGAAAGCAGTTCCGGGGGTTGGTGAGCGCCAGCGAGCAGGGGGCGAAGCCTCCAAGTATTTTCTATATTTGTTACAAAGACACATTTTTCCGTTTTGTGGCGCCATCTATTAGCTAAAACGTAGTTTTTTGTAAAAATTTAAAAAATATCCTAAATTTTTTTATATCATTTGAAACATTATACTTTTTAAAAAACTATCACAGGAATACGGGATTACGAGAGATTGAAAGTTATCACGTCATGCTATGAAAAGTATGAATTGTCACGAATGCGTAAAATGAGCGATACTAGTATGAATAAAATCAGCTTTGTTGCGCCATCTATTATCTAATGTATATTTTTCAGTAAAATTAAAATTCAAAGTAAATATTCGAAAAAAATTTTCATAATATCTGAAATTTTATTATTTTAAAATTCAATCACAGAAACAACTTTTAGAGAAATTATAAACTATCATGTTATGAAAAGAAAAAATTCTTCTAATACGTAAAATGCGCAATTCCAATAAAAAAAAAAATGACAAATAAACTAATTTATACGAAAAGTATAATAAATCCAGTGACAAATAAAAGTTAAATGTATTAATACATTATCAAGAATATAATAAGAAACACATATCCTATGATAGACAGAAGTTAAATGTATTCATAAAACGGAACGAGAAAAGTTATTTGTTTCGCTAGTAATACTAACATTTTCGTATTATTATTGAACGCGTTTTGGGGATTTAAATGACAGCTTGCCTGGGACTTTCAGATAGGATGCTTTACCATTCCAGCCTTGGTTGTTTTTTTTTCCTGGGTTAAGGCATTCTATAAAGATACTATGTAATTGGTTATTTAGTGTAAAGCCGAAAATCAGCTGTCAAAACGTCGTATTTCCATGACATGTTTTGTTATATTCGATGTCACGGAAACATTAGAATGAAATGACGGGGATTACACCTCCACAACACGCCTGTCATATTACTCAGTTTTTCACTGAACGATAAAATTGTATTCAGAGGGAAATTATTATATTTTAAATAAATAGAATTTTTTCGAAAATTTTGATGTAAGGTCAATAATTCTCATGTAATTTATTGTTAGATAATAACTACTCATTCTTCAAAATGTTAACTGGCAAAGAGAAACTTTTTAAATCAGGAAGAGTGTTCATTGTTAATTTTTGTACAGTACGCAAATAATAATAATAAATAAATGGTCCACTCTGAGTAACTTTTGAACTTCACGGTCTGGGACTCAATCTTAAAGGCTCGAGAGAGTGGCCTCAAATATGCTAATAATTAGAGCAGACGATATTTAAAGTTAAGAAATGAGATAAAAAAAAGAATTTTCTCTAAATACACATTTTTCGAGAGATTTTGATTTCTGACCACCCAAAAAATAGAGTAGAGGTCTGGAAAATTTTTTAAAGTGGTAGCAAAAGAGAAATAAATCTAGATGAAGCATTAAATAAGTATTAAATTTAGAGGAAATATATATAGGTGCAAAAAATAAATTCAATCGGTATGGTAAATATGGTCATGGTGTGGCATATAGTAAATATAATTATTGTAATAATTTAAATATTTATTTTTTTTAATACTAGTCGGAAATATTTTGAATTGTAAGGTATACAATTTTCTTCAACATTTTAAACGATGCAGTTTCACATGTCAAAATACGAAATTTGCGCGAAATCGGTCGAATAGTTCCTGAGAAATTGAATTTTAAAATAGCTGTATACTTAAAATTAAGGATCCAATCATTAAATCATAAGTCATTCAGGGTGGTCCGGTTTTGTTTGAGCACTGAACCTATTTGTGCTGCATTTAAAAAAAGTAGGATGTTGCGAGCAAATTTCGAACTCGTGATATTACTTGCTAATAGGCATTTAAATTTTAAGTTATAGAACAAACTACAGCTTATCAAATTTACGTTTTATAATCATCAAAAACAATAAAACTCTTTAAAGCTTTTTTCTCTTTGATAATAAATGAGCTTCCCCTAACGTATGTGTTTATTAATCCGTATGTATAATTTGTATTTATTTAGGCACGCCTTGCTATGTATAACTGACGAAATCTTTTTTTCCTCAAAAGCCATTTAAAATTCATCAGATTTCACAATTTAATAATATTTGATGGGAATATGCATCGAAGTTCGATAAAAAAATAATAAATTATCTATAAACGATTCAAGTTGTTCGAATGAATAGATGAAAACTGTAATGAAATTGATACAAATGCCGTAAATTCAAAATAAATTGTAATTCCTGCCTTTTTAAATAAAACGAAAGGGAAGAAATAGTTAATTTATGATTAAACGTATTTCAGTAGGGAACGACGCTAATTAAATGCATTTTATTCCAATTTATCTTTTTTTAACGTGCAATTTGCCTTCGAAAACCAATATTCAAGCAACTTATCATATCCGTTTATTGCTCCTAAATAATTACTTAAAATTAACATGAAAAAGTATTTAGATCAAAGAAAATTACGCACTTGATTTATGAAACTCTGAAGGATTTTAAGCAACAAAAACTGTGAAATATAAGTTACTTTTTTTTCTTCATTTTATTACTTTAAGTTCGAAAATATAAATAAATTCTACTGCTCAAATGCGTACCACTGTCGAATTTGCTACTTTATTGAATTAAAACTGTTTCCATTATTCCAAAATGATTTCACAGTTTCCAATGCAGCCAATTAAAATTAGATTTAGGTATTACGACATTTGCAATTAATTATTTCTTGTTGCAGTTTAATGTCAGTTTTCAACTTAATTATTTAAGTAATCCAAAATTTATTGTTTTTAAATTCACTTATTATTATGTCTCAATTTCTTTAGGAGTCATTCGCAAAAACATTTTTTAAAGTTTTTAATTTCTTTATTCAAAATACGTGTATATTTTTACAATAATATTTATTGTCAAATATTTTATTGTTTTCAGGATATTTTTGATTCTCTCCTAACTGGCTCCAATTTAATCAGATATCACGTTAGCGAATTGAATGACTGTTCTAATTTCCCATCTAAATATTATATTTTCGTTCCTTGAAAGCCCTTTTAAAGATCCAGTAAATTCTGATACTGAACAGGGCTCCAAAAAACGCATCTCTTCCTACACTGTAAAAATTCCTCATCAAATTACAGTAAAAAGTACCGGCACTCAGAGTGGCAGCTCATTTTACCGTAAAATCTATTTTTACCGTAACGTTTTATGTAACAAAAAAATCATATGCATCTTAATATTTACAGTAATATTTATCTTAAAAACCACTTAATCACTTTAGTTAAATAAATATTACTCTAAAAATTACAGAATAAAATTTTACAATCAAAATTGATTTTATGGTAATGAATTTTATGATGTTGCTGTACATTTTACCATAAATTGATCCAAAATTTTTTTATTGTGTTGCGCTACCCGGTCTGTTGTGTATTCCTTTACAATGTCTTGCTATCTTCTGTTATCATTTAAATGACAAATAGTGGTTTTCTGGAAAATACATTTTCAAAATTTCCCCTAAACATTTTCTGCCTATACTAAAAATATTTGTGGAATTTACAAATCAAGATTGGTAGTCATGAAAGATTTTAAAACCTGCTCCAAATATCACAATCTGCCGGTCATAAACAGGTATTCAAACTTTCAAAAAGGTATGTAAAATTATGCTTAATATTTGAACACCATATGAGTAGGGTCCTCATGGTGGGATTTAGTTTTGGGGCATTTTATATCGGACAAAGTTTAAAGACATGTTATATAAAAACAACCCTTTTGATATGATTTCATCATCAACACACTTCATGAGCTGGATTTTATTAAAGCTAATTATCATCTGAATTTCCTCTTACTTTATAAGGATAGGCAGCAGATACAAAGGAAAACTGCATTTAGGTAATTAAATCTCATTGTTGAATATTATTTTTTAATCATAAAGATTTGGTATAGAGGTTTCCATATGGTCTTGCATATAGGATTTTTATAGGGTCTTCTTTGGTATAGGGCAAGCTAGCTCCTTTTTCGGAAACTAGCTTGTTCGATTCTCAGTTTTTTTTCAATGCTTTCTTTAATTATATTAAATAAAATCCTTGAAAACTTTATGATGGGGATGAGTTTTTGATCATAAAGATTTGGTATAGGTGTTTCTATAGGGCCTTGTATATAGGTTTTTTTAGGGTATTCTTTGGTATATGACCAGCCCTTTTCGTAAGCTTGTAGAATTTTATCTTTTATTCAATGCTTTCTTTAATTCTATTAAATAAAATCTTTGAAAATTTTGTAATCGTTTTTATATTTTAAGCATAAAGATTTGGTATAGGCTTTTCTATAGGGACTTGAATAAAGGGTTTCTATAGAATCTTCTTTGATATGGCGTAAACTAGCTCCCTTTTCGGAAGCTAACTTGTTGGATTTTTGGTTTTTATTCAATGCTTTTCTTTAATTCTATTAAAAAAAATCTTTGAAAAATTTTGATGGTGTTGTACAACAGATGTATATCTCCCCAGTTATAAACAAGTTCTTTACTATTAGAAATCCATCCCAATAAGTAGAAATTTTTAATACAAATTGAAAAAAGTTATAAAGGACAACAGAATTATTTACAAATAGAATTTAAAATTGGATATATGTAAGTATTTATAAATATTGTAATTGGAATATATGAAGCTACTTATCTACATTTAGAACTTTATCTAGTGTAGCGTTTCAGAGGAAATTCTTGTTTTCAAAACTATAGTTCTTATTACCACATATTTAGTAACAAATATAAAACAGAAAAGTAATTTTAATCGAATAAATGGCTTTCATAACATATTCTAAGATATCATGAAAAAAGTATCAAATTTTACCGAGTTACGAAACATTAACAATTTAACAAAACCATTACTGAAGCTCTTCTTAATAGTTACTTAGACTTTTGGTATTCCCATTGAGCCAGAAACACAGTAAATTTTAATTTTTCCATATTCTAGTAGTTTTGACCATACTTTCTTTTTCTCAGTGCGTTTATTTCGAATTTATTTCAAGCAAGGAAAAAATAATTATTATTCAAATTAAGGCTCAGTAAAGCAATCAATATTTATATATTATATAAATATAGATTAATTTAACATTAAACTTTACTCTATTCTCATGTTGCTTAATATACATATTTTTTTTCCTATGCCCACACGTGTTAACATCCGTCAGTTCAGGCATATACAGGGCGATTTAGTTAGCCTCTCTTTCAGGGGCACCATATTAGGTGGGCCAACATCCTCCTGTTTTATATACAGATAAAACCGCCGGGTGTATTTAGATATATAGTAGTGAAGTTATCGTAGGTAAATCGCGGCATTTATCGATTCAGAAGTCAACTAGTTTCGACAAAGTGTAAAAAATAGATAATAATATTTAACGAAACTTCTTTCGTTTTGGACGAAATCGTTTTTATGTATATGCTCCGCTTCAAAGTGATTAAATATCTGTCATCATTTTTTTGAGGAAACAAATTTAGTCACAGAGGAGAAATATTTCGTCATTCTCCCTAATGTATCTAAATTTTCTAATTATCAATTTATAGTGGGCATCATATAGCTTGGTTAATGTCTCCTTATAAACACATGAAAAATAAATAGAACTGAGAGATAAATTACACCTACGTCCGAAGTGGGATTTAAACCTGGGATCTTCCTCATGGGAAGCGAACTTCTGGTCCAGCATGCAGTCCCGGTCGGCTTATTTCGTCACATTATTTTCGATCATCTAGCTTTTATCCTAGTGTTGTCATTCTAGTTAACAATCTCCCTCAATACACTGCGCTGAGGTTTCAAGTTGAGGAAAGATTTTCGTCATTCGCGTTTTGTCACAAATCACGTGATAATTCTCAAAATTAGCGAAAAACAGATCAATGATTGCTGGATCTTCAAAAGTGAGAGCTTTATTTCTGATGGTGCACACACGCGTGACGTCGTTGCCAGGTATCCATTTAAATCTGATTTAAATCACATAGTTAGGCCTAATCACTTCACTTCTTCTCGAGTTGTAAGTATACAATTATAAATTTGTAAGCAAATTTTTTTGTTCTATTTTCTTTCTATTTTTATTAGTATTCAATGTGATTTTAATTAGGCATCGTAGTTCTATACGTATGTTTATAGTAAATGTTTGCTAAAGAAAATTCTATTCTAAATATTTCTTTTGATTGAGAGTTTCTGCGATTTATTTCTTCCCATCCGAACAACTTGTATTGATGTAATGCCAAATGTGCAAATATCCTCTTCCATGCATTTTCCCTCGAGTGTGAAAACTCATTTCTAATGTAAATACTTAGCAACAATTTTTTTTCTTTCGATGCATTTCAAAAAAGCGTCTCAACTTGCCCCGTAAAAAAGTGAAATATAAGAGTACTATTTTTTAAATAAAGCATCCCACCCTGAAGCAAAAAGAAAATTGAGAAACAAATATATTCCCTGAAGTTTTACATCCTCCAATCATGACGTGTCACCACAAATTGTTATCCTTTTTTTACGAGAACTCTTTGGCAGAAAATAAATGAAAGTGTAAATAAAACCACATAAAGTCAAAGTCATGCAATACTTGCAAGTTTCAGTGATGAAATGGCGCCGCTTTCATGCTTTTCATATATAAAATTGCATCAGTGTAGCAGCTTTATTACTTTCGCAATAGAAAAGACTATTTTAAGGTAAAATTTTGTAAACAAGAAAATATAGTAGAGATATATATTAAAAATATACCAAAGTCACCTCAAACAAAGCCAGTATTTTGAGGTTAGAGTGTTTTTCTTTCAATTTTATTTTAATATGTTTTTGTAGTAAAAAAAGTTAAAAATGTCTAGTCCAAGGGATGAGGAACTGAAAAACGTAACTTTTATGGTAAAATTTATCTTTTCAAATAAATTTTATTGCATAGGATCTTCTAAGCAGTATTTTAAAATTATTTCTGTTTCTACCTTTATTCTTTAAACTCCAGAGAGTGACAGTATGCATTGGAACTTTATTACAACCATTCTTGTTTCTTACAAATACTCCAATATGAATTCGTTCTTACTCTATAAATTCCCATATACGTTACGTTTTATAGTTTACATATGAAACACTACTTAAATTCATTCCAGTTTTATGTATTCTTGTATAATCTATTATATAAAGTATTATGTTATACAACATGATATGACACACACTATTTATTAAAAGTAAACATAATGAAAACGTAAATGTAAATTTCAAAATGCATTTCTTTCAAAGAAAAAATCTACTTCCCTACATGAAAGAGCTGTTGCTCATTTGTGTGTTAAGTTTGTACAACGTCTTCTCTAAACTTTCGTTAAGAATTTTCCAATTCTGCAGCTTTCAGCGACCCGCTTTCTCGTTTGAATTTTTTTTAATGAAGAAAAGCATCATTTTTTTTTTAGGTCAGGTAACAAAATTTAAAAGAATTAAAAGCCTACAGTATAATTGCAACCAACTATAGCCAAGAGGAAAATCTCCCCAAAAGAGAAATTGAGTCATTAAAATCCGCTAGATTATAAATTAGTCTCCCGTTAAAAGTGAGTATCGAAAATCTGTAAATGTGCAACAATTATTATTTAGGTCCAGCAATAACTCAGTAATAGTTTTTACTGCTAAAAGGAATCAGTAGACTGTATTTATATAAGCGATACAGTTTTATTTGCACCGCAGTAATAGTTACTGAATTAAGAACTTATACATCACGAGAACTGAGTGACCATACAATGGTTTAATTTATCAAGAATTATAAGAATAAAATAGGTTGCGCTTCTTTTAATTATTTATGTCGTACTAGAGCTGCGCATTGGGCTATTGGCAACAACCTGAGAAACATCCCCGAGTATGGTCCAGAGACAACATACATACGTCACATTCCATTTTATAGGGATGATACATTCATACAACACCCATCTATCTGCAGATCGTAATTTTGACCTGAACCAGAGCACGATCTCCGATCCAGTATGGCTAGAGGTATTGATTTGTTATGGGATCTTCTAGGACTTTGTGATTTCCAACAGATTTAAAGTGCACCAGTCAATATTCTGTTCATCGGAAGTCTTCGGCCGCCGATGATCGAAATGATGACCTTCCGAACATGGGCCCCACGCCCTATTAGCTAAACTATCCCAGACATTAAAAAGAGTTACATGAAATGAAAGATGCTTGAGGACAAACCATGCCACCATATTGTCAGTTGACATGAAACACAATTTACTTAGAGTTTGAAATTTAATTGTTTGATAAAAATGCATAAAAATGACCTTCGTTTTGAAACTTGTGTTTTAATGTTTTGATTGAAGTCGTGGCTTCTCACCCTTTAATCTTATCCATGATAATTTTATCCAATGAATTTTAGCGTAAAATCCCTCTATAGAGTAATTAATCCCTTATAAAGGGATTACCCCTTATTAAACCCTCTATAGAGGGATTTCTTTTCACAGAGTTCCCTCTCTATAAAGAAAAACTATTTCATAGATTTTTAATGCATGCTTTCCTGCAAAACATGTTAACGGCAATAGTTTCTCTTCACCTTCCCATAGAATGTGGAAGAGCATTTTACCCTGATTTATCCCTCTGAACCACGGTGGTTTTTCTTGTTCTGTTTTTCATCTTGTTTTTTCACTTAGCAACTGTGGTTTTCCTAGTTATGTTTCGAATTTTTCGCTTGTAAATTTACGTTTAATACTTCAATTCACTTTTTTTCTTTTCATTCACGTCTGGCAAGTCTTGAAAATGAACGCCTATTTTTAAGCGCTTGAAACACGCTGACTGTTATTTCAACGTGTATATTTTTAAAGTGAATGAAGTTTTCATTTAAATAATATCCTTCCGCTTCATTTCCTAGGATTATTTTTCTTTTTCAAGTTTAAGATTTTAAAAATTCTGAAATTTGATTTCAATAAAATTCAATACATAAAAGATAAATTTAAAGCCTTTTTATGCAGAATAAATATCTGCAAATATTTTTGATTTATAAAATTTTTGATTAAAGGAATAATATTTAAATTATTTGTTCCGAAAATACCGTAATTGCAATGAATGGAATATGCATTAGAGAAAGTCTTATCTAATTATCTCATGGTAATAAACTTAAATCTTACCAACTGAAAGCACCCAAGTTAATTGCTGTGGAACCTAAATAACAACTTTAATTTGTCGCACAATCCTAAAGACCCATTTTAGCCATTCAGTCCTGTTTGATAATCTTTTGGCGAGGAAAGTGCAATTCTTGGCCCAATAGAGATTAATTTAGAGACTGAAAAGCATCCGATGGGAATGGAAATTAAAATTCACAGCAATTGAAACTACTAATACAAACAAATTTCAGGAAACTTTCCTCGTATTATTACGTCGTTAAGACTAGTTGTTGAAAGCAAATTAATAAATTAGAGTGCGAATTGTATTGTATAGTCTATAGTAGAAGTTTTAGATGGAAATAAAAAAATAGAAGCGTTGTGTTTATTGATATATAAAAATATTTCATTTTTATAACGCATAAGAGAATTAAAAAAAATAAGAAAAAATAAAGCAGAGTACAATTTATTTAAAGGTTCATTTAGCTGACACGAATAAAGCCGAAAAAATACTAGAACAATCGGTGATTATAGCGGGAACTAGACACAGAAATTTTGTTTGGCTATAGAGTAAATTCTTCGAGGTACAAAATTGCCACTGAAAGTAGTGTTGCTCAAAAAATGGCAACCTCCCTGGAATAAAACACTTATTTTATTTTAAAATACTCAAAATAATTATAAATTATCTCATTTAAAAGTTAATTTTATTATTCAAATTAGAATAAAATGACGATAAAGTAACATTTTATTTATTTAATTTGGTACTTATCTCTCTCGGGGAGCAGTAAAAATTTACCAAGCATTTCTTGGAGCCAATGTTGTTTAATCAATAGTTGAAGTAGCTACCGCTGGTATGGTATTAATTGATAATAGAAGTTATGGTAATAGATGAGCTGTACTAACGTAGGTAGGCTTTTAACGACCTCGAAAATGGATGAGGAATAAATGGAAATTTAAAATTATTGAAAGTTACTGGAAATAACTTGGTGTTAGGAATATTCAAATTTACTACTATGCAATTAATTGGAATCGAGTTTTATAGATAAAAAAAAAGCTTTATATAGCCAGCTATAGGCAGCAATAATATAAATCAGCTGCTGTAAGGGGTATAGTACTCCAAAATGATCTACCGAATTTGATTTCATATTTTTAAAAATTCTGAAAACTCAATTAATTTTTAGTATCTCACCTCTTATTATTATTTAAAATTCCTATTTAATATTTACCCCCTAGGGCTCCTGCCTTACCCCTTAAATCTTTTTCCTGTCCTTCATTTATTATGTTACTCAAACTTGTCCCTCCAGTTTGCAAATGCTTGCCTCTTTACTTTTCTACTTTCATTTGATGTTCAGACACTGGGGAAGGTTCTTGCTTATGAAACCAAAACTATAGTAATTTTAGCATTTCTATACTTTACTATAGTAATTAATAGCATTTCTGTAATTTTATTTGTGCTTTTCTCTACTTATTTATTTACTTACTTATGGCTTTAGTGCAATATGTATCCTTATGTATCATTATTTATGTATTTCAGTTGTTTGACGTCACGTATCTTTATCCAACGTAAACTTGTTACGACTTCATAGCAACTTCGCTACAAAAGTAAAAACATTTTCAATTCATGATGTATCTCTATCTAACATAGCTTGATCTATGGTGTAACTTTTGATTTAACGACATTGCATATCAGTGAGTGTAATATTATTTACTAAAGTAATCATAGTTAGACCATTTGACTTGTCATATAAGAGGGGAAAGTCTTAAAATTTGGTAATCAGTTCCCTGTACCAAAGAACTACGTACAATAAAACAGCATATTATTCGATTTGATGAGTGAAGATAAAATGTTAACTATCACAAAACAGCAGATTTAATGGTGATTGCGGGTTATATGAACCCTTACATCATTCATAAAAAACAGGCATTAAAAACGACTTTCATTGTTTATTAATGGACAGTACTAACTTGGGCAAAAGCATTTTCTTTCTAAGACATTTTTTGTAAAGCAAAATAATTATTACTTACAAATGCATATTTATCACACATTATAATTTATGCAAACGCTTTTTTAAAGCAAATTTAATACAATATGGGTTTTGTTTGAGGTTTACGTATTTTGTACATAAACATGTAAGACTTGTGAAAATGAGTTTCTATACTTAAGTCCCAAAAGATATCTATTGTTTAGGTCACTATGAGTGTTAGCTAAGAAACAAATTTTGGTTGAGGTGACCTGAGAGAATAAATAAGGAGGCATAAAATGTTATTTTTCTGGCTGTATGCCATTTTTACTCCCTCATTTTGGGAATTTTATTATAATGGAAAAATTAAATGAGGGCTAATGTTAGAATGTTCTCAATTGCTTATGAAAATAAATTGGAATTTGGAAATAAATGATAATAAATTGGAGTTTGAAAATAAAAGAGAGAAATAGGAGAATTAAAAAAAAATTAAATTACGTCATTTCGAAGAAACAAATTTAATTTAGGGAAAATGAATTTAGTAGAACATTTTGTTTTATTTTAAACTGCATATACATTACTTATATTTCGTAACCCATTTAAATCCTGCGAAACAAAATTAAAAAATACCCCAATAGATAAATGTAATATATCAAAAAATAATGTTTGCTTAAGTTACAAGCAAACTTTTGAACGTGCACCATTTAGCCATTCTAGGCATATTGTTTGCATTACATAACTTTGCTTTTCGAATTTAAATATATATATTCCACTAAGAAATTCCTCATTTTTTCGCATTGGCAACAACTAATTGAAATATAAAGCATGTGAGCTGTCATATGCACGAAAGCATAAACGTACGTGTTTACAGATTTTGGAATGGAGATTCTTTTCACGCTTAGACAACGATAGGTTGAAGCAAGTTATAAGTTGGGACGAATTCAAAAGTTAAAAGCGAAAAGTTCATATCACAAAACACAGTCTTTTTTATTTTATATTTTAATTGCACTTATGCCGGTTCAATAATTTAAATTTTATTAATAGTTATTGCTGTTAAAATATTGTTAGTCCTGTTGTTACGCTTTTTAAGTATAATAAGAAAGCTTACTCAAGGAGGAAAAGAAAGTGTTGATGAGAGTTATGAAAGACAAAGAATTGGCAAAAAAATGCTATCGAGACGCGCCGTCATGTGTATTCTATTGTTTCTGTAAGTTTTTGAAGTTATACTTCTTATGCGACTTCCAACAAGGTTGCGTTAAACGTTTAACGCTGCATTTTTAATGGCCGGGAAATCACGTGGTAGGATCCAGTTTTCCCTCATTCATTTTCATATTGTTTTGGTTCTCACTTGCATAAAAATAATAAAAGTCATAAAAGTATTGTTTTTCTATAAATATTTTAGTTTGATTAGATACACATATAATTTAATAGGGTATTATTTCTTATTTTCAAACTTAGTGGATAACAATTGTAAAAAATGAGTGAAAACAATTCCACGGAAAATGCGACGGATTTAAGGTCATGTCAAGGTACGTCTCTTGTGAATATCAATTGATTGTTAGGCTTTCTCTTTTCTAATTGCCATTCATATTTTACCAAATGCAGCCATGACGGACATTAAATTATTTATTGCAAAATCTTTATTGCCACACTCCACTGCAGGTTCACAAGCTCTGGCAGACGTTACTGGTGAAGAAATTGATTATTGTGAGCGGCCTGTGATCCTTGCAGGAGATTTTAATGTGAATTTCTCGTTACCTGAAGCTGAAACATTATTAACCTTCCTTAAAGACAAATTTGGATTGGAAATGATAAATGGTAGGAATGATCCAACAAACAAAGGGGGAACTACCATTGATGCAGTTTTTTCAAGAAATATTGAAAAAATAGAGCTCAAACATTTCGTATCTTACTTTAGTTATCATAATCCCATTGTAAAAGTTATAGATTTGGATATTTCTCCACTCGAAAATGATAATTAAAAGATGCGATCAATTGTGAATTGTAAGCATTGTTAATAAAGTTTGTCTTAAAGAAACAATATGATTTCACTAAAAATCAATTTCTACCCCTTCCTATTTTCATTTCCACATTACGAAGTTTCACTTTTTACGCGCGGAGGGACTCCACGCACTATTATTTTTGTATTGCATGTCCTTCATTTCAATTTTACTTTTTTTCATTAATAACTTAATAATGACTAAAAAATTTAAATTATAAAGAGGAATTAGTTTTAAAAGTTTTAACAAGTGATTTGAATTCGTAAGATTTTACGCTTGAACACTTTTCAAATGGGTTGAAATTTGTAGAAAGCGAAGCGACATGCTTTGCAAAATAAACTATATCAGATTGCGTAGTAATTTAAGGGATTTGGGTGCGTCAGCTAGCAACGGGCGCAGCCCACTTGTTTTATTGTATTTTACTTAATTAGGAAACAATAACAATACATTATAAACTTTTTAACATATAATGTTTTCTTTTCCTTCCACTTTTTCGCCTGTGGTCGAGTATCTAGGTACCGCAACGTGATCTGTCGAATCTGTAGAATCGCTTTTGGCAATTAAGTAATTAACAATTTTTTTCGTTTCAAAAGTGTCATTGTTTTATCAAACTCTCTTCGTATTGTTTCCAACGAAGTATTTAACAAGTTTCCGTAATTTTCATTAGAGAGAAGCATTATAAGCAGAAAGATCTTAAATTTACCGACTGCACAATTCGAAAAAAACTCTGGCACATCGTTTCAAGCAAGCCTTTTATGTTTAGTAAGAATATTTCTTGTACGATTATTTTAGAGTCATCTTTTATATGTAAAATATAAATAGTGGACTTGAAACTTTAGAGAAAAATTAACGAACAGCGTCAGCAATAGAGATATGTAAAAGTGTTTGCCAATCGCCCCCCGATTGCCACTTTTTTTTTAAAAAAATGCACCATATAAGTAACTCATTATTTTTCAATAGACAAGGAATAATTTCGAATGTTTTATACATTTTTCAAATTTCTTCATTTCTGACGTGTTTCGCCAATTTTTTTCTTTTAAAAATAAACCTCGATACAAAATTACAAATATAATTTAATTAAATTATTGAAAATTGCCATTAAAAGTTAAAATTGATTAATTAATAAATTATTAAAAATTTATATTGCAATTGAATGAATTGAAATATTTACCATATTTTGAATTCTGCTTCAAAAGAAATACTTTTTATAAATAGTATCAAAAATTTTTGAAATCATTTAAAAGTTTTAGTATTTGGAAAAATGGCTACATGTTTAAGAAAGAGACTACTGTAAATAATACTGCATACGTTCATAGGCCAGGAGAAATAGATCCTTCAGTGAATGGTCTATACTCGTAACAAACTGTAACATTTCAAAAAGCACCTCAAAAATGTAATATAAAAAACCAAACGCTTTTAAATTAAGTTATTATCATCGTAAAAATGCATAAAAATTTTGAGTTGAACACTTGTGGTTTTTGCTTGAGATTTTATTAAGACCTTAATTAACTAAAATTACACTTACACATACGAGGGCTGTTTTTAAAGTAAGGCCGATTTTGTTGTGTACACTAATAGGGGACGCATGTGTCGCAACTACTGTTTGTCTAAGATAGGTACTCTTCCCGCCACAAAGTCTGGGGCAGTCCGGTGCTATAGAAACAAGAAGGTGGCATTTTAGGGAGTGTAGCTTCGATGAAGAGGTCTCCTTTTCTCTCACCGAAACCAGTCCTAAAGAGGGACCCCGCACCCCTACTTGAAATAATCATACCTCGTTACCATAGTCACCGACACAGCTCCAAGCGAATGTCTGGAAGAGTACCCACCTTAGACAAACAGTAGTGCTTGTGTCGTGTCCCAGCATTCTTTGAGAAAAACTGTGCTCAGTTGCAACTGTGAAATTAAACTGTACAGTCATTTCTGTGATTAAAATCACTCCCCTCGCACGTGATAAGGTCAGTGATACGTTTTTAGTCAGCAAAAAACCTGTCTGCCGCATACATTCCCTGGTAGATTCGTGATTGTGAACCAAATTCCCTGCCATGCTGACAGGGAATTTTGCAGCTCTATGACAATAACTCTCTCCACAGCTCAGATCCCAGCTTTATCTGACTCAATTGGCTTTGGATGGACCTCTCCTCCTTACAGCCTTGTCCCGAGTGATTTTCATCTTTTCCGATATTTAAAATATTAATTTAGCTGCAATCACTACAACAATGAAGAATGTGTGAAAACGGCCCTGACCTATTGGTTAACGGAGCAAGCGGAAAGTTTGAACAAACTTGGCAACTATGATGAAGAGAAAAAAAAGAAACCTTTGTAGAATCTGAAAATAAATTTGCTTCTTGAAAATTGTCTGATTTTCGTTTGGTTATTATTTCCAAGCGGCCCTTCTCAAAAACTAACCCTCGTATATTGTTTCTTAAATGATGTAAAAATATCTCCAACACAATTGTTAATACATATCTATATTACATGAAAAGATCTAATATAAATTACTAGAAATTGATATTAATGAGTAGCTCTTAAATTTTTTTATGAAAATCCTAATAATTTAAATGGTAATCAAAGTCATCATTTAATAATCAGTAATAATTATTTTATCAGATAATAATCAATCAATTCTAATGAAATACCTAATAATAATTTTTGATTTAATTTATTAACTAAAATATCCAGGCCGTGTCGGTAGTTATAAAATTTTATCTTTAACATATTGTTTAAATAAACAAAAGTTCCCACTAATTGCTATGCGTGAGACGAAGTCGTAATTTTCGTAAATATGATTAAGTTACATAACGAGGCAATCGAATAAACCAAATCCAAACAGAAGTTTTGTTAATGATAAGGGGAGCACGCTTCGACAGAAAAGAGAATGTTTTCGGGTGAGTTAACTTTAGCTTTTTCATGGATAAAGTCTCAAGTGTTGCAATTTCCGAAATGAAGACATGTCTTGAATGGAAAAGTTTGATTTTTGGAGAATTCTTCAGAAAATCAAATCACGTAAGAAGCGGATTGGGAAATTGAACCTTTTCTTTACCTAAGAAAGCAGATAATCAAAGAGTTATCGTTTATTTAAGCTCAGTACATCAAGTTCTGAAATTTTCAAGCAGACTTACATCTTGAGAGGAGTGGTTTTTTCTTTCTCCTTCGCTCTCTTTCCAAAAACTGATGATTTGCTCTCTTGGCATTTCATCACAATATAGTTTCTGAAAAATATTTGTAATTTACGTGTATGTACGTATTATATATAGACATAAAAATGCACTCACGGCACAAAACGTTGAATTTAATTTCATTCTGTTATTATATTATAAACTAGACCTGGAAATTTTAAATTTTTATCAAGTAGCCAGTGGCTTATAGACTATAATGATTTATAGTAGCCACTTTATTTTTCTCAATTCTTAGATGTCAGTGAACCGATATTGATAGGTACTTTTCATTTCATAGCCACTTTTTTCAAACTTTTTTTTGATTGGATTAAGTTATTTTTGATAAAAAAAAATATATTAGAGACAGTCGACTGCTATAAAAAGTTAATTCAACAATAAAAGTAATATAAATATGTGATAAAAGTTCGAGAACTCCCCTTCCATATCAATCTTTCCACCACAAATTGATGAATTCCGAAGGATCAAAATTTTGAATCTAAATATTGAACATTTTAATGAAAATTATTCTGTTCTCCAGAGTTTCTTTCTACATTAATTTATTTTCATCAAGCGATTTTTGAAAAGAATCTATGCGAAAAAAAGTGGAAGGAAGTTAATTTAATTTAAGTCGCCACTTTTTTTTTGTGGATCAATACGTGGCGAGTGCTCATTTTCAGGCCAATCATAAGCTATGTTAATTACAAATATGTCTCATTTTTTTTCAATGTAAACATTTTGGAAGGATGTTCGACACATTGTATGGCTAGCACGCTGAAAATGTAAGGCATGCTTTAGAGAAGAGTGTTGCTCGTCGAGAATGCGCTGTATTAAGCAAAGACACCCTCATCCGTGCACAACAGAGGAATGGAACATATTGCCTCAACATCTGCTGGACACTGTTGCGTAAAGCATTCCACAACGTCTGAAAACTTGCATCATTCTCCATGGTGGTCATATCCCTATTGACATCTTACTCTAGGATGCCTATAAATTGTATTTGCAAATTTTCACGTTTTCAGCAAGAAACAACTATTTTGTTCCTTGCAAACATTTCGAATTTTCCGGGTTTCAGAGTACAATAAATTACCGTTTTGTTAATATTCTGACATGCTGGCATCCTTTTACTTCACTTGGCATTTAACCATGCCTCTTTTTATCTACTACGTAGCCATTTGTGGCCCGTTCTTAGCAATTACTCAGCAGTGTAGCAGGACAAGTGAATCGTATATGTTCTCATTTATCTACCTGTAGTGAATTCTCCTATTGTCACATAAGTGTGTTTTGAGAAAACTGGACACTTCTAAAACTAAAAAGAGAATTGAAAACATACTTGTAATTTACTACTATTTTAAAAGTGAAATTGTCAATACGTTTAAGGATAATTTGTATTACATAGGCATTACTAAATGTTTTATTTTAAGTTTTATCTACCTCTAAACGTTATATATATTATGCTTTCTCGTTATTTACTGATTAATAAAAACCAAATAAGTATTTTTGGTAAATTTAAAAAACTCATTATTTGCTATAAATCACCTAATTATTTTCTTAAATTGCTTTAACATGATATCGATTATTTATTCAATTTTAGAAGAGCAATTAAAAAATCAAAAATTGCTAGTATTTTTAACAATCGCAAATATTTACAATGAAATTTTCTTATAAAATACTTCTTAGAAAACACATTTTATAATGAAAAAATTATTATAATATTTACACTAATTATGGTTTGATAATAAGTTTATAACTGATCTTATAAAAATGCTTTTTTAAAAACAGCTGTATTCGTGTTTGAACTTTTTTTCACTACTTATGTTAAACAAAATTATGAAAAGAAGTTCATATATCTATACATAGAACGTGATAAATCCACAAAATGTCTAAATATTTCCGAGCTATTTATATTACTACTAATAATATAAAGCTATAAACTCGATATAAATTCGCTTTATACCGGCAAAATTTTATGCATATTTTAGAATTGATTGGTAAGGATTCTTAATTTAAAACATTCAGTTTATGATTATGAACTAACTATTAAACCAATCAGATAAATTTAAAACTCAAATAAAAGATTATGAGACTTGAAGATCTACATTAAAGTGTGGAATTTAAATTGCATATAATGCTAGAATATCCCTTTAATTAGTTGCACAGTTATTTTTAACTTATGCTTCCTAATAGTTACAAAAGCATAAAAATGATTAAACTCAATAAATATTTTTTGTATTCAAAATATTTTGTTATAACTAAACTTTGCAATTTATAAGAACACAATCAAATATTCAAAAAAATTACATTCTTCAAAAGTAAACATCTATTGATAAAAGATAACAGCACTTAAACTTATTAAATGTAATATAATATATTTCTTTCTTATTTAGTTGCTAAAGTTATATTTTAACGGATCACTGAAAACAAGAAATCAGTGCATGACTAAAAATTTAAAATTTTTATAAATGTTGTCTTAAGAGGCAAGTTAATTTGGACAAGTATATCTTTTTATTATTAAGTAGGGGAGAGTGGGATCAATTGTAACAGGGTACGATTGCAAAAGAGCAAAAATTTCGAGTATCGGGTTCTAGATTTGGTTCCTAGGTGGCGCACAAGGTGTACTTAATAAATCTACATGTACACCCCTGCTGGCAACCATTTTTATGTACTTTTGAAAGAGTTACATCACAAAAGATATTTTCAAGCTACATAAGTACTTTTTTTGCATTAGATTATTATAATGTAACAAAGCAATTTTGTTTAAACAAATAAAAATTATTAACCGAATATGTAAGTGGACACCTTAATTAACATTTCAATAGAAAAGAATTAGTTTTGTTAATTAACTAGCAATGTTTTTAACAAATGAAGCTGAAATGGCGTCTTGGGGACGATTGTAACAATAAGTAAAGGGACGATTGTAACAGCTGAAAATAAATAATCCTATGTTTACAAACCATTACTTAACTCTTAAAGAACAACCAAAAGTTTCCTATATCATTTATATTATGTTGTATGTGCATTATTTTATTTGTCACCTTTCACAGCATAAATTAGAAATTTTAACCCCTTAAAGTTAAAAGTTTAACCCTTTAGGTCTCCGCTCATTATTATTTTTACTCCTAAAATATCACTACTATTTTGATCAATAAAAAAATATATCACAACTATGATAATATGTATAATTAACTATGTTTTAGTTGAATTTATGAAAAATTGACCCCGTAAGTGGGGACAATTGTAACAAGTGCACGACTGTCAAAAATTGTTAATAACTAATATTTAATAACATTATATAACATATTTAATAACATTATATAGCATTTTATAACATTTAAAATAAGGTTTTTTTTCTAGTAGAGGATAGTCTACTTTACTCGTCTGTCAATTAATACTAATAATATATTGGCTTTTCTGTTAGTTTAAAATAGTTAAGTAAAAAATTTTACAATTGACCCCACTCTCCCCTACTTTTTATATATTTCGTTTGTTTCTTACGCGATAATAAAAGAGCCCCTATAAATATATAATAAAACAATCTCATAATTCCTATTGAATCCTTGGTTGTTTTTGCAGAATTAAGCTTATATTTGAGTATTATAACAAAAACATTCCATGGTAAACATTAACTTTATGGCAACATTTTTCTAAAGCCTTACATAAAATTAATTAATTCATCCACAGTGATTAATTACCTGAATTTTAAAAATAATCTAGACAGGATGTGTTATGGAGTATTGCATATATAATTTAAAAATATGAAGAAAAGATAAAAAAATAATAAAGATTAATGAAAAGAGAAGAGGAAAAAGTATTAAAATAAATGTCTTTAAAACATATTACAGAAAAATAAAAATATATACATTAAAAAAGCGGAAAAATTGTTGGTCATTAAAATTTTTTTTTAAATATTTAAATATAAAAAAAAAATTCAGGAGTCGTAAATCAAAATAAGAAAAAGTTATAATCTCATTATCAGACCACACGATTATATCCTCAAATAAGAGTGCTTACCAATATTGTATCAATATAGCCAAAGCAAAATATCTCAATACAATACTATGAGAAACACTAAAAAAAATTTAAACAACATAGACGCATTAAGCAAAATATATATCACTCAAGAAACAGAAAATGAAATGCAAAGAAAAGCTGAACAAAGCACAAAACGAAAAGCGAGTGGCGAATTCAAATGAACTTATAATCGTTTCAAGAATAACTTAAAATATTTTCGTATTAAGATTGCTCTATTGCAAAATAAGAAAACAGAAAGCGCAAATGAATTTAAAAGCGTAAACTAATTAGGGATTTTGTTTTATTGCACGTTCTTACTGCAGTACTGAAGAGCGTTTGATTTGTTAGTTAGAAAGGATTGGTCCAAAAATAGATGTGTGCAAGGTCTCTTTTTATTAATCTTTATTATTTTCCATATTTTTTTTCTTATATTTCACATATTATACGAGCTTGATGTATTAGCAGCTTATGTGCAGTAAATAAAACTTATTAGTTTTCTTAATATTTCCTTCGTATATATATATATATATAAGATAAATTTAAAACTCAAATAAAAGATTATGAGACTTGAAGATCTACATTAAAGTGTGGAATTTAAATTGCATATAATGCTAGAATATCCCTTTAATTAGTTGCACAGTTATTTTTAACTTATGCTTCCTAATAGTTACAAAAGCATAAAAATGATTAAACTCAATAAATATTTTTTGTATTCAAAATATTTTGTTATAACTAAACTTTGCAATTTATAAGAACACAATCAAATATTCAAAAAAATTACATTCTTCAAAAGTAAACATCTATTGATAAAAGATAACAGCACTTAAACTTATTAAATGTACCTGTCTGCCGCATACATTCCCTG
>NC_092208.1:81468616-81501844 GCF_043381705.1 Parasteatoda tepidariorum
TTTATTTTGCTAATATGTTTCTTATTTAGCTAATGTTTTGATTTTTTCACCATGTACAATCTAAATAGCTAATATACTTTTTTAAAAGCCAATAAGAACATTGGTAGAATTCTTCTACATAAGTACAATACTATGTCTTTGATGATAAAATACTATGTCTTTGATGATAATATATTATGTCTTTGTGCTAGAACATTGTGTTCATTGGCGAGCGAGCGCAGTGAGCCATGGCTCACGGCGTGAACCACATAGGATTGCGTAGCAATTCTCGGGGGTTGGCGA
This sequence comes from Parasteatoda tepidariorum, assembly GCF_043381705.1. Lineage (NCBI taxonomy): Eukaryota > Metazoa > Arthropoda > Arachnida > Araneae > Theridiidae > Parasteatoda > Parasteatoda tepidariorum. The sequence goes on from NC_092208.1 coordinate 81,468,899, forward strand.
GCGTTAGCGAGCAGGGGGCGGAGCCTCCTAGTTAATTAAAAATTTAACAGATGAGGATAAAAACAAAACAACGCCTGATACCACGATGATCTGATAAAAAAAGCAAAGAGTGTAAATTTGATGCCATGTGTTACAGAAAGAGAAAGTATTTGGAAAAAAATCTACACTGTAAGAAGTTCCGAAACAAATTACGTTAACAAGTACCGACACTCACGATGTCGGTACTTTTTACCACAAAAGCCGTCTTTGCCGGAACATGTTACGGAATAAAAAAATAGATAAGCTTTAATTTTCACAGTAATAATTACCGTTAAATCACTGAATAACTCTAATTAAATAAATATTACTGTAAAAAATTTTGCTTTTATGGTAAGAATGGATTTCACTGATGTTACGGGGAAATGAATTTCACAGTACATAAATGAAATCCGAAAAATTATTTTCAGCGTGCCATTTTTTCGAGATCAAAATTTAGAATTTGCAAAATTTGGTATCTAAATTTCTAAATAAATTTTACGCAAAATTCAGAGAAATTTAAAAAAAAAGTCAATTTGGTATGGCAAACACTTAATCTTTGTTGAAAATTAGTCTAAGACATTTAATCAGCGATACAAATAAAATATAAGATAATGTGGGAAAAGATCAAATAAAATGACCTTAGATAAAAAATAATAATATTTTGCAATTTGTATTGCATGTTCAATGACTATTAGTGATATTATAACAAAACGTTCCATCGAGGAAAATAAATACAAACAAATATTGTTTCAAGAACTGAAAAAATAATACTTTTCCGATTTTCTGAGACAAACCGAGTATGAAAAAAATGACGCCGATCTTAAATCGTGTAGCAAAAATCACCCATTTTTATCAGATATACTCTTTTATTTGATTGTCTTTCAAACTTTTATAAGAAATAAAACACTCTTTTTAAGTGCTTATGAAAAAGCAATTGAAAACTTGAAAGTTCCTTTTTTTTCCATTCACTACAACAAGAATGAGAGATAGCAGAAAGTCACGTATAGCTGAGATTGCTATTTCTATAAATGTGAACTAAGGATCTCCCTATTTCTATCCTGTGAACTAAGGTAATATTTTTAAATATGAAATACCAATCCAATTTTTTCATTGTTACTTATTATTATTATGTTAAGAAACAAATGAGAAGTAGCTCATTTGTAATATTTTCTTTTATTTATGAAATAATTAATTTTCATTATTAATGTTTTTAATACTTATTTTGAACTAATGATGCTTTAATTAGCTTAAAAACTTTAATTTAATTTTAACTTCTGAGAAATTTTGATTTGTAAGTTTTAGCGTTGGCTTTTATCTTTATCATTTCTTAACCGTTGTTGAACATCCGACGCTATTGTTTGGGTATACGACTACTAATGTTCAACTCCGTAGCCTTGTAATTTTGAACTCAAGACAGGGGAACTCCTGGATCAAGTAGTGGGAGAAATTTGTCTTCATGCAGGAATTTTGATGGAACTAACCCGCATTTGCGTTACATGGAAAGGAAAATCAGGAAAACCTCCAATAGTTAGCCTGATGTCAAGGAGATACTAAGCCATGATTCGTCTACCACTGAGGATAATTTACGTCAGCATTGTGGTCAGTGCAAGCCGGATGTGGAATTCGTATCGACCAGTTATTGCTGGGAATTGAACCCAGTTCACCTCATTGGAAGGCGAGCGCTCTACCCCTTGAATCATCACGGCTAGCCTTAATCATTTTTAAAAAATAAAAAAAAATCGTTTTTTATATTGATCTTTGTTTTGTTATTAATACTTAAATTTTATCACCCTTTGCTGGTGATATGTTTAGGTAGATGTAAAAATAAATGTCTTAGAAAAATCATTTCACTCTGTAGTTATATTTAAAAAAACTATAAATGTACTGTCACTGCAAATAACATAGTACGAGCACATGTTATGTACTTTTTAGTGCTCTTCCTTACATTAGATTGTTGTCACCTTTTTTGTACTTTCATTATTAAAATAAATAAATCTTACTTCAAATTCTAACTATAAAATTTAATAATGTTGTAATATGTACACTGTAAGAAAATCCAGATCAAATTATGGGATTAAGTACCAGCAATTTAGATGCTTCATCCGTAAAATCCGTTTTTACTGTAAAATAATTATACTCTCATTTTTACAGTAATATTTATTTAATTCGAGTAATTCAGTGATTTTACGATAATTATCACAGTAAAACTTATGGTATGTCTGATTTTTTTTGTTCCGTAATATGCCCCGATAAAAATGACATTTACTATAAAAAAGTATCAGTCCCTGGTACTTTTTACCGTAATTTGATCCAAATTTTTTTTACAGTGAATGACTATTTGAACCCTACTTTAAATTGTGACACAACTCTTGAAAGAAGGTGTGACTTTTTCTTTTTTAACCTTTTATTCGAACTTAATTAAGATCGATAATATTACTTCGAGTTATATCGATTTTAATTATTTCTTAACCGTAAATTTTATCAAAAACCAAACTTAATATGTCTATAAATACACCATTAATTTAAATAAAATACTTTTACAGAATGAACGAAGAACATAATAAGACAAAAAAGCGATTATTTATTTAAATGAAAAACCTGCACTAATTATCTGTAGCGTGAATTTTACCAAACATTCCAAAGTAAATATAAAAAAGAAAGAAAGTTGAAGTTCGCAAAAGGAACGAATGCCTCTGTCGTATTTTGTGTAGGCAGATAAAATATGTTTACCTTGCATTTCGATTCAAGGTTTTGTTTAAACATGACAATGAATAATTCAGTTTCAGTATATTCAGTTGAATGAATACTTTCACCAAGTTTGATGTTTAGCTAACAACAATATATGTTAACAAAACTGTTCATGTTTATCAAATTATGAACTAAAATTTGTTTCATTGAATCTCAAAACAATTATCTAACTACCTATGAAAATCTAATTATGGCTCCTCAGTTTTCCATTGTTGTCGGTGCATTTTTATTGGCCGGAAAATCACGTGTTACGATCCAGTTTTCCCTCATTCCATTCCATCCAAACCATTCATTTGGTAATTTTTTCTTTCATATGGTTATGGTTTACTGGAAATTCAGGTTTTCAAAATTAAAGTTCTTAATTACCATACATCTAACAAATATTAAAATAAAAAACTACAGTAAATTTATCCAAATAAATTGTTTTTATGCCATTCTCTAAGGTATCGTCCCGCAGTGGACTGATCGTTAAGACACGGTTCCCAGCAGATCACCGAAGTCAAACATCACTGGCTACAGTCAGTGTGCGGGTGGGTGACCATTTGGATCAATCTGAGTAGGGGCCGAGTGTGTGCGGTATGGATCCTCGTTCAACTGTTCTACCGTAAAGTGCTCGACTTCGCGTGCAGGTCGTCGGGCTACCGAAGCGGGGGTGCCATCCCCTCGGCAAAGGATCAAAATTGTGATGGCGTGTTTTCGGATCATACTCAGGGATGTTTCCCAGACGATCGCCAATAGCCCAATGTGCAGCTCTAGTGCAACGTAAATGAACTACTACTACTCCTACTACTCTAAGCTATCCTGATCAAATTACCAAATTTTACCGCATTTACCAAATTATAAAACCCTATTTTATTTTATCAAAATAATTACTATGGTGCTTTGGTGATAATTACCTAGCTCTTTGACTTTCCCATGGAGCCAGAAGCACGGTAACCTTAACCTTATTTTAGTAGTTTTGACCATACTATTTTTCTACGTGCATTGATTTTTATTTCAGGTATAATATTATTTTCAGATGTAACCCAGGTGAAGATTTAAGCATCATTTAAGTTTCATTTTAATTTTGAGGTTGATCTGAGCATCTATTCCTAAACTCAATATTCTTCTTAATGTCTATCTATCTCACCAAATCATAAGCATTTTGAACTGTAGACACATAATTTACAGCTAAATAATACCAAAACACGTTTTAGTTTATTTTAAAATTAATAAGAGACACGCGGCAATCATTGTTTATTTAAAACAATGGTCTTAGAATTAATTTTTTACTCTTTTTGCGCATTTACCAAAAAAATTGTACAAAATAACAGAAGTTACACATTTTTAAAGATTATTTTTTGAAAAATGTACTTTAAAAATGTATAAAATCTCTGCAACACTTATTTCAGCTTACACATATTTTAATATGATTTAAATATTATTTTTAATTTAGTGTTATTTAAATATTCAATTTAGTGTAATTTAAATGATTCTACAATTTAAATTGATCTAAAAATAAGCACGCTTTAATATAATTTGATTATTAGTATAATGCAACTCTTAAATACTTTTAGAATTTATTTTTGTTAAAAAGCTAAAAACAATTTAATCCATGCTAACATTCAATGTAATTAATTTTAAATATATGTTTTTCGGAAACATAAATTTAAAGTGATTTATATTGACTTCTAAAGTTGAATAATAAAGAATAATTTCAAAAAGTTCTTTAATAATTAATTATACGCAGATACAATTTCAGTTATGAATTTTATGCAATACCAGGTTACAGTAGAGTAAATTAAAATTATTTTAATCATTAAGATATTTCGATGGTAAGTTAAATTTTTGTTATCAAAAGTCTTTTGCATGCGATGTATCTATGAAGTTATTTACCAATGAGTAGGTTTCATTTCAAAATCCATCTTTCTAAAATTGAAAATTTAATGAATATTAAAAAATTCATCAATGATAAAATTCATTTAGTTAAAATTAAATTTAGTAATTAAACATCGAAACTCTTTCTAAAAAATATATTTAATAATTTTTCGCCTTTACATGCATATAAGTTTTACAGAAATTCCATGATTTATTCATTTGCTTTAAAAGAATTTAATAACCGTTATCTTTAAAAGCGAATAAAAAATAAAAGGTGCTTCATTATTTAATGCATAAAAATGTAAACAGAAACTATTTTATATAGCAGAGTAATGAGAAGGGAAATTTTTCCCTTCTCATTACTCTGAATAGATGCAAATGTAAACAGAAACTATTTTATGTAAACAGAAAAATGTAAACAGAAACTATTTTATTATAACAGAGCAATGAGAAGGGAAATTTTCCCTTCTCATTACTCTGAATAGATGTAAATGTAAACAGAAACTATTTTATGTAAACAGAAAAATGTAAAAAGAAACTATTTTATTATAACAGAGTAATGAGAAGGGAAATTTTTCCCTTTTCATTACTCTGAATAGATGTAAATGTAAACAGAAACTATTTTATGTAAACAGGAAAATGTAAACAGAAACTATTTTATTATAACAGAGTAATGGGAAGGGAAATTTTTCCCTTCTCATTACTCTGAATAGATGTAAATGTAAACAGAAACTATTTTATGTAAACAGAAAAATGTAAACAGAAACTATTTTATTATAGCAGAGTAATGAAAAGGGAAATTCTTCCCTTCTCATTACTCTGAATAGAATATATGTCTTATATTATTTAAAAAGACTATTAGATGATATTTATTGTATACAGTATGTTTCGTCTGGAACACTACACTCATAATATGGTTCTTTTTAATTTTATTCAGATTTTTTGTGTCAAAAAAGAATTAAAAATTATATGTATGGTCAAAAATTTATTCTAAAGCAATGAGGATACAAATTAGCATTCGAAATCTAACAAATCAAAACAAAAAAGGGAAAACTATTAAAATCAAAATATGCTTAACTGCAGGAAAAAACATTCATAAGAAGATTATTAATTCCTGTTCTAATGGGCAATCATAAGGATCAATAATTTTCATTCCGCCTTTTTCACTAGTGATAACCACTGCAATCGAAAACTAACAACTCAAAGGAGAAAAGGATACGACTATTAAAATCAAAATATGTTTAGTTGCAGGAAAATCATTTATAAGTTATAAGTTATTCATTTTCTAATAGGCAATCATATTGGCTTAATATTTCTCATCCCCCCCTTTCTTACTAGTGATAACCACTGATTCTCTCTACTGCTTTTTTCTAAGATCAATGAGTTATCCACATTTTCTTTTTCTCTTAGATATGCTTTAATTTGTTACCCTTTATGTTTTTTGTCATCAGTTTTTACAAAGATTCTATAAATATGTATTAAAGACAGTAACTTCATCAGAAGCTGTCTAGTTACCTAAAATATTCCAGCACATAAAATCACGCAGCGTTGATTAGATAAAATTCATAGATAAATTCAGTAGTATAATAGTAAATTAAGTTATGTGTCTGTTTTATTCTAATTTTTTTGAAAAATGGGAGGAATTTTTGGACATTAATTTTGAAATCATTATACACAAGACTGGAAATTTTATTATGTACGAGATCAATATGAGGAATATATATTATCATTGTATTAAGAAAGTATATGCTCAGTTATCTCATTTCGACTAACACAGTGTCCATTTTGACAAATTAATGTCAATAAAAAATGGTATAATCATCATATGGAACACGAGGAAAAAATCTGAAATATAAATAGTTCTTATTTTTCCCAAGAGAGGGCAATTTAAGTATACGAGAAATGACATTCCTGTATTAATTACCACTTTAAAAAGCCACAAGTCACTGGCGTTGAATTATTCCAGCTTTGCGGCTACACAGAAGAAAAAAAAGAATTAGAAATAATTTCAGAAGACTGAAGATTTAGAATGTGTGACGTAAAGCAAGAAATGGAAGCAGCTTTCTAGTGAAACTGAATTTAAAACAGGCCTTAAGCTCAATGTTGCCGCAATAAATAAGTTCTTAATCATCCATTTTCTCTGAAACATTATTTAATTTTCAATCGTTTTTATTTTCAGTTATACAGGGTGACCCCGCAAAAAAACGGGAACTTTGTAACAATCCAAAAGAACTATGAGGAATGGGAGTAGAACGTATTATACATTGTAATTGGAACTTTAAAATTTGCCATTCAAGAAACATTAATGAAAATTTATCACTTTAAAAAAAAAAAGAAAAAAAAAACATTTATTCGATGTTGTTTTTCTGTACGAGTCTATTCTTGAAACCTGCAATATCTCAGTCAGGATATTGTGAATTTTATTCTGAATCCACTGTTTTAACTGTCTAAACTCTTTGTGTTCGTTTACACTCGATTTCTAATATAGGGCTACGGGAAACAAAATCACAAACGTATGTCGGAACTCTCTCTCTCTGTGCAGCTTTAGAACTACCACTGTTCTCATAAAATATTTTTACGACAAACGCCAGCCGCCAGTTGTTGCCCATTTCACTGATCCATGGGAAAGGTTTTACTTGCTCAAGGACACTACATATCACTGATCCCACTACGCATTTCAAAAATTCCAGTTTTTTTTTATTAATTTTTTTTATTTTATTATTATTATTATTATTCAGCAATCAAAAATACCGAAAAGCAATCGATACTCTTGATCGATGCTCTACGATAATATTTTTGTAAATCATCGTCAATGTCGCCCTCTTCACTGATATATTGGATTGATCCTGCCAATCTCACTTCATGTTTGTAATCAGATACCATCTAAACCTATAAAAATTACATAATGTACAGCTTATCAAAACGCTTAGATTTCTAAGGAAATTTTACTTATTTATTTATTGTGCAATTAAAACCACTGCACGAAAACTAAAGCACTGTTTGTTGACAGAATGATTTCTGCAAGAACTGAATCAAGATATATACAAAAACATGTAATAATACTTTTGCAAGAACTTAGCAGTAGCACCGAACTTTCGTAATATAGCATATTTGATTTAGTGTTAATGTCCTGACAACCATCTAAACTTCAAAATAGAGCAGTGTGTACAAATATCTATTGCTATACACTCCACAAAAAGAAAAAAAAGAAAAAAAGAAGAAAATAGTAAGAAAAGAATATAGTTTAGGATCCTCAATAAATGGCTTACCTTTTTTAAGATCCTTTTAAATTCCCTTTCCTCTAATCATCATTAAGTTTTTTTTCTCAATTACAACTTTTTTCAAACCTTTTACAAGAAAACTTTCTTTCATAAAGACAAAACATTTATATGATGATTTAAGGAAGATTTCTTTTCTTTTCAGGTTTATTGTCAGAATCTTTTAATAAATAAGCACATTCCTCTTCCTAAACCAATCACTTTTAGCATCGCGTTACCTAAAAATTTTTTTAACAAAATGGTTTGAAATGAAAATTATAATTATATATCGGAACATCACTTTAAAAAAAAAATGAGTACTTCAAGCAAAAGTAGCGAGTAAAAAGTGCAAGTAAAAGCACAAGTACAAAGCTAAAAAGTAAAGATTTCGAAGTACATTTTCAAGAAATCAAAAATTCAAATTAACCTTGAATTTCATTTAAAAAAAATGCAGGAACATAAAAAAAGGAAAGGAATTTTACTTTAAATTTATAAAACTTGTTACAAAATTCAATAAAATAGTAACTTTTGAAAATATCCAAAAACCAAACCAGAAATCAAAATTCAATATTTGCATGTAAAAAAGAGTTATTAATATGTTATTTTATAACTATTATGTTAATTTTATAACTACCAAATCTTTTGAAATTTTCGTTTTTCTTTCGAATTTTTTGTGACTTTTGCAATAAAGTTGTTGATTGAGTGTTCAGGAGAGCTATCCTCTCCCTTTCAGGAAATTGCAATCCTTAAAGTTTTTGGGGGGAAGAAAGTAAACATTAAATTTTAAAAAAATGATTTCAAAAATTCCGAAAAAAATTTGGGGGGGGGGAGGATTTTAAAATATTTCAGAATAGCGTTTTCTTTTGATATTTTTGTAACAAATACTTGTTCTTTACCTTAAAAAAAGAAACGGAAAAACAAGTATTAAATTTAAAATGTAATGAAGTGCAAGTAGAAGTACGTATTTTAACTTTCGTTACAAGTAACGAAAGTATTGCCATGTACGATCATAATAGAATAATTCGACGAAATAAAATAACTCGATGAAACTACAACCTTCTCTATTATTATTGATTCAAATTCCATTATTTTTTATATATTTAACGAAACATCAATCACTGAAGCTTCATTTCTAAAAAAAAGTTCTGATTGAAAAGTTCTTCTTCTTTGAAGTGTCAATATTGTATTTTCAAAAGAAGAAAAAAATGAAAGAAAGAAAGAAAAGCAGAGAAAACAACAAAGTGAATCTTTTTAACATAATGTCAGGCAGCAATATTTAAAGTATGTGTTTACGGAAAGACGAAGTTGCATTAATTTAAATTTGAATTTTCTTTAAAAAAATTTTTAACCACCTGTTTTCAAGGTTTTTAGTAATTTTATAGCTAGCATTAAGTGTACATCTTTTGTTTTTAGCATTCTCACAGAAAACTAAAGCAACAGTTATTTTAAAATTTTTGATTATTTTATGTCATGTCTCATGTCTGTTTGTAAGGTACGTAAAGTGAACACATTTTAATGAATTGAATATTTTTCGCAAATTTCGAAAAACAATAATTCGAGGCAAACACAGGAAGCATGTGTAACCTTATGTTAGTATTTCTATAAAATAAACGTCTTTCTCTTCATTTTTTTATTTTGTTAAAGCAAATTGTTATTAGTTGATTTTGTTTAAAGAAAACTTCCTAAAATATGAATTTCCTCAATCAAGAATTTTTTTTCGATTTACATATTCAAAAAATCTCTGTTAAAATTTAAAAATTTCAATAACATTTCAGTTTTTATATACGATATCAAAATCCTTCATCTGTTTTACACAATGTACGCAGATGACCCTATTTAATGGCGTAAATTAATTTAAAAGTTTTTATCAAAAAAAATATATTGAAATATATTGAAAAATGCACTCTATAACAAAAAAATCGACGCACCAAGAAGAAGTTGTCCGATTGAAACGAAAATTGGTGGATAGGTAGACAATGTACAGAATAGTAAATGATTAAAATTTCAGAACACTTGAATAATTTATTGCAGAGTTACAGTAACAAGTTCAATAAGGTGTTGACCCGCCTCTAGGCTGGATACAAGCTGCCACACGGTGACGCATAGACCGATAAAGCTCCCGGATGGTCTCTTGCAGTATTTCCTGCCAAATTCGATCCAATTGTCGAACGAGGCCGTCAACATTCCGTGCCAGATGCAATCGCCTTCCCATCATATCCCAGACATGCTCGATGGGAGAGAGATCTGGTGATCTGACAGGCCAAGGAAGAGTTTGACAAGCTTGCAGACAGTTCATAGCAACACGTGTCGTATGTGGTCTGGCATTGTCCTGCTGAAAAACCAGCCCAGGGAGCTGCAAAAGGAACGGTAGCAAAACAGGTCTTAGGATATCGTCGACTTACGGCTGTGTAGTAAGTGTACCTCTAATGACGACCAAAGGGGTTCGGCTGTCAGAGGAAATGGCACCCCCGACCATAATGCCTTGTTGAGGGCCAGTGTGGCGTGCAATAGTGAAGGCAGGATCCCCCCTCTGCCCTGTGCGTCCCCAAACACGTCTTCGATGATCGTCAGGACACTGTTGGAAGCAGGATTCGTCACTAAAGACTATACGTCCCCAATCGCCATCATTCCAGCTATATCTGTTCAAAACATTCATGCATACGAAATTTCAAAGCAACCGGATGATTGCTTCTTGGTGCGTCTATTTTTTTGTTATAGAGTGTATATTGAAAAGTGCTATTGTAAATGAGAGTCAACCATTGAAAGAAATAATGTAGTGAATAACGTAATCTTCTTATTTGGAACAATAAAAATGCTTGGTATAACTTAAATAAATTATTCACCTTTTATCTTTCAAAGGAATAAAACTATTTTAAACTGCTAAACAAAGATTAAAAAACCAAAGTGCAACACAAGTGAGTAATTGGCCACTATTTGGGAATGATATTAAGGATTATTCGAAGACAATGCTGCAGTTCGAAGGCACGCTATACTTCCACAATTTATGACAGAGAGCACAATGGCGCTTCGATAATGGCGCTTCGATAAAAACAAAAATACATTGCTTTTTGATATTCCGATAGAACAACCTTGCCCAACTACACAACCGTACGTAAATGAGTAAATTAAAACAATGCAACTAAATATTGTTTTAATGTATATAATTATGTAAGGATGTAGAAATTAAATTAGAGATGTGCTTAATTGTAGATCATTCTTCACTTATAAACATTTCCTAATTTTATAAAAATAACTTTAAATAATTAGTAATTTTCACATTAAAGTACATATGTAGGACACAATTAAAAACGTATTGAGGATTATTTATGCAAAAAACAATTATTATAAGCTTAATAAAAAGTACACATGTTGGACATAATTATTGTAAGCTTACTGAAAAGTTCATGTGCATGACAGAATTATTATGAACTTATTGAAAAATTAATGAGTGAGATAGAATTGTTATGAACTTAATGAGAATTGCACATGTAGGACACAATTATTATATACTTATTGAAAAGTTAATGCATTTGACAGAATTATTATGAACTTAATAAGAAGTACACATGTAGAACGCAATCATTATAAACTTAAGGCAGGATTTATCAATGCAATTAAACTAAAACATTTGGCCTCAAGTCTTACTGTTTCCAAACTTTCTTTTTGTTACCAATGTCGTTCAATTAGATTACGAAATCTTACAACCCATTACATCCTATAGATTGGAATAAGGAATTATAAGGAATCATACTTTACTTTGATGTCCTTCTAGTGTGAAGTTCGAAACGACCATTACGGATAGAAAAAGAACAAAAAAGAAAGCACTTTAGTCTTAATGACATATGCTGAAAGATCAGATTGGGGACGAACATTTATATTTAGAAAGATATATTTTACCTGAATCAAAGTTTTCAATAAACAAAGTGAAATATGAAATGGCAATCAGAATTTGTTGACTGTTCTTATAAAGAATAAAGGTATTTTAATAAACGAATAGTTATAATTAAATCCATATTAACATAATCTAGGGTTACATAGCGATTTAATTGTTTAAAAATAACAATTTATTTTCATTGAAAAGATTTTTGTTTTTACCAAGAATAAATCTAAGAAAGGCTATAGAGTAACTAAATCTGATTTTTAAAAGGTAATTTAAATTAAATATAATTTTGATTTAGCATAGACCAATTTAAGTCATGGTTATGTTTTAATAGAGTATAATTTTAAACAAAAAAAAAGTATTTTAGTTGAAATGTAGGTGGCTGATCACTTAGATAAAAAGTTATTATTTTTGTCTAACTTATTTAGAGAAGTTTCACAACTAGACTTGTGGAATGAAATGTCTCACCAGGCTGAATTTTTTTTTCCATCATCGGATCATTTTGTGATACATTTGCTTCACAAAATGTTCAGATGGCTCTGACTATTTTGAATCATCATAATAATCTTAATATAGCTAAACTTTTAGATTAAAAAGTCTCCGAAACTGTATTTTCTTCGTTTCTACATAAATCTGATCATTTTGTGATGCATTTGCTTTACAAAATATTCAGATGAGTCTGACCATTTTGAATCATCATATTAGTCTTTAAAAATAAACTTTTAGACAAAAAAGTCTCACAAAACTGCATTTTTCTATACTTAAATCTGATCATTTTGTGCTGCATTTTGTGCTCACCGAATGTTCAGATGAATTTTACTAATCTGAATCAGTAGAATGCTCTTCATGCTAACAAAACTTTCAGATTAAAAAGTCTCACAAAACTGTATTCTTTTCTGCATAAATCGGACCATTTTTTTAATGTATTTGCTTCACAAAATGTTTGGAAGAGACAGATCTTTTTGAATCAACAAAATGGTCTTTATAATTAAACTTTTAGATTAAAACGTCTCACAGAACTGTATTCTTTTCTACTTAAATATGGCCATTTTGTGATGCATTCGCTTCAAAAAACTTTCAGATGAGTCTGACAATCTTGAATCGTCAGAATGGTTTCTATATACTACTAAACTTTTAGACTTAAAAGTCTCACAAACTGCATTCTCCTCGTTTCTACTTAAATCTGGCCATTTTGTGATGCATTTGCTTCAAAAAAGTTTCAGATGAGTCTGACAGTCTTGAATCGTCAGAATGATCTCTATATACAACTAAACTTTTAGACTTAAAAGTCTCACAAACTGCATTCTCCTCGTTTCTACTTAAATCTGATCATTTCGTGATGCATTTGCTACAAAAAAGGCTAAGATTAGTCTGACTATTTTGAATGAGAAGAATGTTGTGTATAATTAAACTTTCAGATTAAAAAGTCTCACAAAACAGTATTAGTTTATTTTTGTATTTGCTTCACAAAATGCTCAAATGAGTCTAATCATGCTGAATCATCTGAATGCTTTTTATAACTAAACTATTAGATTAAAAGTCTAACAAAACTATATTCTTTTCATTTCTACTTAAATCAGACCGTTTTGTCATGTATTTGCTTCTACTTAAAGTCTTCATCTGAAACCGCTTTGTAAATAAAATAAAAATAGTTATTTTTTTAATCTTCGCCGGTTAATTAACTCAAGAAATACACTTGACATTTAACAAACTTTCCTTCTAAATTAACCCGAAAACCAGACCCGCATATATTTTAATTTTTACCTAGATTCGAATAACTTAAAGCTCTTTGATTATATATTCTTTTAGAATATTTAAAAGCATTTTAATTCAAAAATGATTTAATTTTTTTGTCAAATCAATGTGTACAAATTGAATCCTTTAACATCGCTGTTATTCTTTTATATGAAGGATTAAGAAACACTACACTTAAAAGTTAAAACTTAGTTTGAAGTTTAAGACTCTTAAATTGCAACTTTCCTTCCCTTGGTAATAAAAAGCTTTTAAAGTTATTCTCCATTTTAGATAAACCAATGTCAATATTTAACGAAAGGTTGTTGTTCCTACAGTCAAGTGCAATCAAAGCAATTCTTTTAAGGAACTTAAAATAAAGTCATATTTATCTAACTGATGTCCCAAAAGTTCCCGTATAAATGAAAAACACAAAAGTACTCGATGCAATATTTATTAAAAGTCTGTTTTTTTAACTTACTAGAGTACTAACTTATTCATTAACTACCTTTTATACACTAAATAATCGAAGTATCAGTCTTAAATGATATTGCTTTTAGTTTATAAATTGCTAATGTCGATGCGGAAAAAGTTTATTTTTATTGCCTTGGTTATAGAAATAAGTACCATCATTGATTAAGGGTTTGGTTCAAAAATAAAGTTTTCCGTTACATGACTGAACAGTTACTTAGCTAATACAGCTACAAATATAATGAGGATTCGTCATAATCACACTGAATATGATTGAAATATAAAGCATTAATCGTCATGTTAGTGTTTATTAATGATGTTGTTAGTTGTTCGTGCTTATCAACAAATTATTATTTTATTTAACGAATTATTTATTTTTTTACACAAATTTTCTCATAAAAAGTGCAAAATTATTATTTTATGTTACAGGGGGGGGGGAGGAAGTTATGCTAAAATTGCTCGTAGAAAAACCTATATTTCTGGTCATGAAAACTAAAATAAATATTTAAACTATTATTTTGGTAATTTTTCATTTCATATGGTAACAATTTACTGGAAAGTCTAGTTTTCAAAATTATAGTTTTTTTGTCACACAATTAGAAAAAAAAATGTAAAACTGAAAAATAAATTTAACCAAATGAATGATTTTTACACCATGCTCTAAGGTATCATCTTAAAATTAACAAATTTTTCTCACACATTAAAATTCCATATTTTATTTTTAATTTCATCAAAATCATTACCGAGGCAATTTCAGTGAAAATTACAGAGCTTTTCGTTGTTCCAAAAGCAAGATAAATGTTACTAAATTTTGGTAGTTTTGGCCGTACTTTGTTTCGCTGTGTAGAAACATTATATGGACAAAGAGCTCAGAAACTATACTTAGAGTTTCTCTGTGTGGAAACATTATATGGACAAAGAGCTCAGAAACTGTACTTAGAGTTTCTCTGTGTAGAAACATTATATGGACAAAGAACTCAGAAACTATACTTAAAGTTTCTCTGTGTAGAAACATTATATGGACAAAGAGCTCAGTAACTATACTTAGAGTTTCTCTGTGTAGAAACATTATATGGACAAAGAGCTCAGAAACTATACTTAGACAAAAAAGTAACATTTGTATAAAAATTAAAAGCTTTTAAACGATACGAAAACAGAAAGCTCCATAAAGTCTAAAGGACCTCTTTCAGGAATTAAAAGATTTTACCCCCCCCCCCCATAGGAATTTGTCAGGAATTTCCTTATTTATTTAGTAACTAATTTATATTTTTCAATATGTTTTCAATTAATTAATTTAAATACGCTCTATTGAACAATGTTACTGAATTTGAAATTCGTTAAAAAAGTAATTAAACAGAAATTGCTCTAAAATACCAATGTGAAAAAGAAAAAAAAATTCTGAGCAAATGATTCCCTGTAGATAAATAAAATTGTTTTCCTGTCTAAAAAGAGGCCCTTAAGAAACATATTTTTAGTATTATAATGTGCTTATATTTTTTATATCTATTAATTTTATTTATGTGTATTCCTTGCTTTTAATAATTGAAAATAAATAAATAAAATAGGAACTCTTTAAATAGCTTTTGATCTCATGATTGGATTTCACATAGAAAATTCAATCTGAATCTTTTGAATTCTGAACCTTGAATGTTCTAAGTAACTACTGCATACGATATTTTAAATAGCGTAATCAGACAGAGAGCAGTATTTGCTCAAAATTTGTATTAAAATTTCAGAGAGCAGTACTTGCTGAATTTTGGAGGCCTCAATTTATGGGTGGTAATTTGAATCTGCAAAATACGGCATTCATAGTCAGGAGATAGGTCGAAAGTTAAATCCTCATCAAATTAATTTTACTTTTGCATATTTCGACTTCTCAAAAAAGTCGTATGCTTAAAATTTGATTTCTCGAGAACTATTCGACCGATTCGATTCGATGCAAATTTAGTGCCTCGTCATTTAAAATATAAGAATTTAAAATAATGCAAAAAACTTCTACTCGTACTAATATTTTTTTTTCTTTTATTAAATGAAATAATAATAAGTAATTATAAAAGAAATAAAATAGTTTTTGCTTTTAGTTTTCTTTGGAGAAACGATTTATAAACTTCGTGCAAACTTTTTTCAATTGACTTTGAAAATTCTCGAGATATAGCGTATTACACAACACGTAAAATTTACTTTAAGGGGTCCGAACTTTCAATCGCTCATTTGTCAAAACTATTGGAGCCAGATTTTATTCGTTTACTCCTTATAATATTAGGGTCAGTTTACTCCTTATAATATTAGGGTCAGGAATACAGATCCGTCAAAAAAAATGTTTTATTAATTCAGAAAAAGTACGTTTATGTGCCTGATTTCGTAAATTAAAATATCATCTGCACAAATCAATTAGCATATTTAAGGTTAGGTTTTGGAGTTATTAAGATGTAGTTCTAATACGCAAAAAATGACGATTAAAAATTTATTCAGAGTATTCTCGTTCATTTATTTTGTGCCATGTACGATGCTCCAAAAAATGGACCACCCGGAATAGCTTTTGATCTTATGGTTGGATTTTCATGCTCTGGGACTCAATCTTAAGTGTTAGGGAGGGTGGCCTCAAATATGCTATTTAATAAGTGCAGGCGATATTTTAAGTTATGAAATTGGAATCAAAAACGTACTTTCTCTGAATAAACATACCTTTTTTTCGACAAATCGGATTTCTGATCCCTGAAATGTAGGGGTTAGCCGCAAACTAGAAAGTATGATCCCAATTTTTTGGTCAGCACAGTTTGGACCCCTTAATGTTGATCTTGCTTTTTACGTAATTTTCTGTATCTAGAAAAAATTTTCTGTTCAAAATTCGTTTTTGCACACAATTAAAAAAAATCGTTGTTTCAGAGATAATTCAAAATTTAATTCGAAGTATTTAGAGATAAAAAAAAGAATATTTAATTTTTGTAAAAAGTTATTTTTTTATTTTCTTATTTAGTAACGGTGGAAAAAATTGTGAATTGTAAGATATACAAATTTTTACATATTTATAAAGAACATCATTTTTCATGGCAAAATACGAAATTTGAACAAATTCGGTTGACTTGTTCCTGAGAAATTTTATTTCTAAAACGTGATATATTTAAAATTCGATTTCTCAGAAACTATTCGATCACTTTTTCTCAATTTTTGTACTATGCCCTTTAAAATTATATCTTTAATAATGATTTAAAAATTTGTATTCCTTCCAACTCAACTTTTTTACCATTCTTAAATAAAATAATAAAATGTAACAAATAATTGCTAAAAGTTATTTCTTTTTACTAAATTATCTTTGGCTAAACAAATTTTATAACTGCATGCAAAAGTTTTTCGATTCGTTATAAAATTCTCGAGATTGAATCATCGTTCTCCAGACCAAACTAGGGCCTAACTAGGACCATACTTTCCAATTTGTGGTTACCCCCTATAGTTTGATGGTCAGAAATCTGAATCCGTCGAAAGAAAGGTATGGTTATTCAGAGAAAGTGCGTTTTTGTGTCTGATTTCGCAATAAGTTATTAATGAGCATATTTGAGATCACCCTCTTGAGCCATTAAGATTGAGTCTTACGACATGAAGATCTGATCATTAGATCAAAAGTTATTCAACTTGGCCCGCTTTCTTTTCGCACTGTACAATTATTTATTGAAACACTAGTTATTCATTACATTTCTATTAATACAACTAGTACTTAATTTAAATATTTTTTTTCAGAAATCAGAAACCAGTTTCATTGTCAGAGACAGATGAAACTCGGTAAATGAAGACGTTTCGACTTGAATGCTAGAAAAAGATGTTATTGCCACTTCCATAGAATCCTTCAAGATGTTAACTCAAACGGAATGATTTTCTAAAATTTCATATTTTACATAGTCATCCATACATATTATTCAAGATGGTGCTCTTTGATCCAAGTAACATAGGATTCGTAAACAGCCTTCTGAATATTTCTCAGAAGCTGAATTTTATTAACGCCTCCTGTAGCAATTCCAGTAATGAAACTTGTATCGAAGTATCGACAACTGCAGAATTTACATCTGAGAAAGTCTTCTGGGCGCTTCTGCTCATCCCATTGCCTATGGTAGCTGTAGTTGGAAATATACTCGTTATATTGAGTGTTTATAAAGAGAAATCTCTTCAAACAGTAACGAACTACTTTATTGTTAGCCTAGCTTTTGCAGATCTTCTAGTGGCCGCTGTCGTTATGCCATTCGCTGTTTATGTGTTGGTAAGTGAAATATTGTTCTTAAGTATTTTAATATTGCTTAACATTATCGTCAACTTTTACTTGGAGTCGCGGTGGCTCAGGGGATGTAGTTTTCGCTTCCAATGGAGTGCCCCAGTTCGAGTCCCATTATTGGCTAGACGAAGTAAATTCTGCTCCCGACGGACACCGAGCACAGTGCTGACATAAAATATCCTCATTTTCGGAAGGATTACGTGTTAATATCTTTTTGTCACCGTTCTAACTATGGGGGTTTCTCATGATTTTCCTCACCATGTAATGCGAATGCGGATCTGTTCCATCAAAAAGTCGTCCACAAAGTCTAGTTTGCCCCAATGCTTGATCCAACAGTTCCCTTGTCTTCTCGATTGGGCTCAAAATTACAAGGCTGCGGAGTTAAATATTGTAAGCCGTAAACTCAGAATTGGCTCGATTGTTCATTGTCAGTAATAAAATGAAACGAAATGAGCTAACTTTACTCCTTGCATAGTCAATTTTGTGCAGCACATAAAAAAATTGCTGATTTTTGTATTGAACAAATAAAATAAGGTATATGGGTATATTTAGCTTGAAAAACAATCTGTACCTCATTTGCTGTTATTTTCATAGTTTCAGGAAACTTATAATAGCTTCCATTGGCATAACTGGAGCTTTTGTAAAACTTCGGAATTGATGAATAAAATGCTTCCTTTCAAACCTTTTAATGTGGATAAATCTAGTTAGGTGATGAAATTAAGGTATGATTATAACGTTAAGAAATTTTTAACAATACGCAATAATAACTTTTTTGACGGTACGTTTTAAAGTCATTTTAAACATAATTTCTAAAATCAAGTCTGAGAGTAAGGTAATTTTTATTTGTGAGATTGATTTCAAAAACGAAATTAACCCTCCTAAAATAATAAAACTGGGATACTTCATTGTTCCTGACCTGGTTGATTAGAGTGTTGAATTAAAAAAAATTATTAAAGTTTCAAATTAAAATAGTGTTGTCTTTCAACCTCTATTATTTTATGTTTAAAATAAATTAACATGTCTAAGAGGGCATATCATCACAACTAACAGCTACACAACTCTTCCATCGGCGTTTCCTACAGTTTACCAGGTTCCTTATCAATCCCTTTGGCAATAACTCTTACACCAAGGCACCGATGTTCGTTGGAGCTAGTCTTCGAGCTGCAATTGAGAGTCTAAGAGCGTCCCACACGCGTTCGAAAAGATTGAGGTTGGGGGACATCACAGGCAATTCTAATCATTGAATATCATCCGATTGGAGGTGTTCGTCGACCAACTTAGCCATTTATAAATTAGCATTATCATCCATAAAATTGAAATTTGCTTTATATCCCTCCCGAAAAAGTCTCACATAGTGTGCAAGGATCTCATCCCTATAACGCTGATCGGTCAAAGTATCTCCATTTGATACATAAAGTCCGTCAGTCATCATCCCTGCCAAGGCCGTCAGACCTTCTTATCTCGACCATTGGTGGTCTTCTTCGACAATGTTATAGGGGCAATATCGACTCTGGAGTTCTCGCCATATACGAACACGTTACGAGTCACTGTCAAAACTGGATTATGATTCATCACTGAAAAAAAGCACCTCCAATCATTGTCTCTCCAAGGCAGGTATTCTCGGTTATACTGGTTGAGAAACAGTTGTGTCGTTTCGTGGACCTATCCCTTTTGGCTAGATGTCTCAAATAACGGACTTCATCCTTCGTTGTCCACTTTACCAGATAGGCGGACCACTGTTCCTGTTTGTGAATTGATTCCCCTGATTGAACATCACATTTATCGAAACCCCCGAGATTCCTACAACAGGTAGTCAGTGATCAGCCCGTCTCGAGTTTCCCAACTATCCGCCATCTTGTGACATCGTATATTCGATAACGAGTGACCATGCTAAAGATGGATAAGCAAGAAATTTGAAAAGTAATGATTGGTCTAAGCTACGTTTCAAAACGCTTCTCTACCAGCTTATGAGAGCAAATAAGGTATTTTACACAAACGAGTTCACAGCGTCATTGCATTATGATGCCACCGGCTACTGCGTGGCAGAGGAATCCGAGAAGACCTTATAGCTATCATTTGGTAACTTATTTACTTACAGGCGTTACTTATTTTGTTCTTAAAAAAACATTCCTCCTTTTAATTTTTTTAATCAGTGTATTTATTATAGGAAATAACTAAATTTTTCTAATGTTTTCTCACCCATTGAAAACTGTTCATGCATAACATTCCAAACATCATTTCATCACAATACTTTATTTACCACAATTACTCTAATTCGTAACTAATAATATCAAAATTGCTGAGAAAGATTTTACAAAACCGTAATAAAATTATAATATCGAAGCAGGTGAAAATTCCAAACTATTTATTTATAATGTGTTCATTGTTTTCTGAACGATGCAAAGGTAAAAAAAAGGAAAAAAACTCAATTGTATTATTGCCAAACTTTGAAAGGTATTGTTTAGTGTTTCCATAGTTATCATTTAAATAGCTATAAAAAATTTAAAGCCCTTTTAAACCTTTACCTCGAATGATCTAAAAAAAAACATAAAACAAATTTTCTGTTAGCAGTTTGAACAATAAAAAATATAGTGCAGTTTCTTGTGTAATAGAAATCTTTAAAGATATTTAACGCAGCAACTATGATGTAAACAACAGCTCTTGCCTCGCGTGCGTAATGAATGAATGTTTTTGACAAAGTATCAGTTGGTTTACTTTATTAATAATTTAATTGCGTGCATTTCCTTGTAGTTTTTATGATCTGCTACGGTTCTTTTATTTTTTAAATGCGTTGTTTAAATATTGAACAGATTTATTTAAAAGGAAACATTTAGACCTGACGAACATTCATTGATAACTGAATACTTCATTTTATGTTTTTGTTTAAAGAAATAAAGCGAATTGATTGATTGCTTTAGTTTCTTACACGCGACTTTCTTATTCATTGAACCTTCTGGTATAATTCTCCAAGTGTTTTTTCACGAAAACAATTTAATATTTCTAATACATGACTGCAAAATTAAAACTAATTTTTTTTATCTCCTACATGAATTAGAGTTACAACAAATTAAAAAAAAGAAGGTTAAATTTAGTGCTGATATGATAACTTATTTTTGATTCCAATATGTTCCAAATCGTGGATCCGATTTACCTTGATTTCCCATAATTTAAGTTATAAGCTCAAATTCCTATTTCATCAATAAACTTTTTTACTGAAATTAATTTCAATAATTTTTCTGAAGAATTGAAATTCTGTAGTATTATTCTCAAAGCTTATTAAGAAAATGACTTGAAAAATACACTATTTAGAATATATGCAAGGAACCCCCAAAAGCTCCTTCCGATATTTTTCAGATTTCTGACTCTCAAAATATAGGGGGTGGCAGCTAACCGGGAAATATGGTTAGGTCAGGAGAGTGTTCCAAAATTTGTAACCTTAAAGTTAATTTTACTTTTTGCGTATTTCGCTATATCTTGATAGTTTTTTAAGCGAATTGAAAATTTTTTACTCTTAATTATAAAATTTGATTATCCAAATATAATTCCTTGCAAAAAATAACGTTTAGTAAATATTTATTATTTTATTTAATACTGGTAGAAAAAATTTTGAATTAAAATGTATAAAATTTTTTACATCATTTTAAAGAATTTAATTTTATATCTTGGCAAAATTCAAAAATTGAGCAAAATCGGTAAAATAGTTACTGAGAAATCAAATTTTGAGTAGTTGAGATTTTTAAAATTCTCAGGAACTATTCGACCG
This sequence comes from Parasteatoda tepidariorum, assembly GCF_043381705.1. Classification (NCBI taxonomy): domain Eukaryota; kingdom Metazoa; phylum Arthropoda; class Arachnida; order Araneae; family Theridiidae; genus Parasteatoda; species Parasteatoda tepidariorum. The sequence continues at coordinate 81,490,885 of NC_092208.1, forward strand.
TTTTCGCAAAGTTTGTATTTCGCCATGTAAAATTACATTCTTTAAAACGACGTAAAAATTGTATACCCTATAACTAAAAAAATTTTCGACCATTTTTTAATAAAGTAATAAAAGCTAATAAATATTTACCAAAATTTTTTTTTCGCATGGAATTATCTTTGGCTAAAAAAGTTTATAACTGTGCGTAAAATTTTTTCAATACGCTTCAAAAGTTCTCGAAATATAGCGAAAAACCCATGAAGTAAAATTAGCATTACGGAGTCCAAACTTTTGAGCTCTATTCTAACCAAACTATTGGGGCCATATCTCCCAGATTGCGGCTACCCCCTATATTTTAGAGGTCATAAATACGAATCCGTTTAAAAAAATGGTATGTTTTCTCAGAGAAAGTACGTTTTTGTGTCTGTTTCTAAACTTAAAATACCGTCTCCACCTATTAAGTCCCCCCCTCGAGCCATTAAGATTGAGTCCTAGAGCGAGAAGATCCAATCATTGGATAGATCACAAGTTATTCAAGTAGGTCCATTTTTTTTTTGTGCACTGCATTTTAATACTTGTGATGTTAGAGCCCAGGCTTTACCCTAGTACCTATACTTAATTTTTTTTATGACCATTTGGTCGATGCCTCAGCATTGAAGAATAGGGGCATATAAATAAGTGAAATCGGTTTCTGGTTCTACCCCACAAAGGAAATTGATTTTTTGAGTCGTTTCTATGAACCAAAATGGCGAGTAATAACTGTTTTCAGAATGTTACGATCAATCTACGAGAATTCAAATATATCCTGTACAATAGTATGAGTAGAGATGTTCTTTCTGTTTGATTGTTAGCAACTTAGGCAAACATTTACCTGAACACTATAATTCTTTTTACGATGAAATTGCTGGATCCAAACTAATTCACTCCTGATCACAAATCTTCTGGCCGTTATGTGGTGAGTGCAGTTGTTGAGGACCTACCAGTACGTGTTTTATACTCGACGCATTATTGGTTTGCCACAGCTTTGCAGTGCCCATTACTTTGGATCTTATTTAGTTTCCTATGTTGTTCGCGCTAGGGAATCCCAAGCTTTAAACTAAGTTTGATACCACAACGTCGATCGGGTTTTCTTGCCATTGTCATCAATATATTCTTCTCTTTTTATCATTAAAGGCGTTCTTCTATGGCTATTTAGCTTTGATTCATTATGTCACATGATTGGTGTGTGTTGACAACAGCAAAATGATGTGTGATTGGTGTGTGTTGACTGAAACAAGATGGATGTGTGTTGACGTCTTAGTAATTTTTAGACTGTCTGAAATAATGTGCTTTTGAGAATCCAATCTCATACATATCCTTTACATACTGGACAATTAGCTAGTTAACACAAATGTAGAAGCAATTTTAGCAGATACAAATGAAATGTGCGATTTTCCAATTATGACTTTATATATTTGAATGTTATAATATATAAAGCCACTAAGTTTTAATTATAATAACAAAAATCCGTGATTTTAAAATATATTTTGAGAAAACATAATAATAATTGATAAAAATTGTGATAAATAATGAATAAAACTTGTAAGCGTGGATTACAAAAAAACTAATAAAACTGTCACTAGTGGCTTGATGCATTGTACGCGAGTACCAAAAGAGATTGGCTTTATAATGAGCTTATAAGTCATCGCAAATTATTTTTCACATTTTAATGCTAATGAAGTCCTCACTTTCCTGTTTTTCCTCAAATAATTGAAAAAAATATTGAAATTTATTATTTTTTATGCACTCAAATTTCTTTCTTTTGAGCGTTTCTTTCTTTTATCCGAACGCGCCTTTGATTAGAAAGAAAAAGCTAATTCTGGAGGGAAAAAAGTTCAAACACTGTGAAAAAGTACTACGGTCATGGTTTTAATTATGCTTATTAATAGGAAATGCATTTTTATTGCACGGTAAACATACATACAGTAAATAATTATTCATAGATTCAATGATTTCAGGGTAGCCTATTACACTTTTTAAGGGAATTCAATTTTAAAATATCGAAATTTTGTTTAACCTTTTTAAAACAGCACTTTAATGATATATACATATATATATATATATANTTTTGTGTGAAAAGCACTTAGACGTGCGAAGTACGTCTTTCTAGCGCAAGTGGTAGAAAGGAAATTTTAATTTGTGAGGGAAAGCTATCTCAGATTGAATGTAAGTCACGCTACATTGCAGAATATAAAACACAGAACTATTTAACTTTTGATTTTGTAACATAACTTTCGATTTTGTTTTGATTTTATATATATATATATATATATATATATATATGGGGAACTCCAACTGTGTAGATTGTAACTGGATTTTATTACGGATTATTTAAACGGATTCTTCTCTAATCTCCAAAAAATCTTTTACAGTTGCTCGTTTAAGAATTAATATTTTAAAAAAGTTCTGAAATATACTGAATGCACTCAAAATTAAGAAAATAAGAAAAAAGTTTTGAGTCTTAAAAATTCTAAAGTTTAAAAAATTTTATATAGTTTTTAAAAGTTAAACTCTAAATATTGTTTACCACTGTTTGTTTAAAGAAAAATAATAAAATATAGACTAAAGTATTTCAAAATATTTTAAGTGCTTACACATATTCATACGTCCAAAATAGGTAAAATAAGGCCGCAGATTTTAATTATAAAGGAATTTCAAGAACTTAATGGAATTAACAATATTTTTACCAAGTATTATTGACAATAACTAGTTTCAAAAGTTAAAAAGGATTAAAAAATTGAAATACATTTATATTTCCCTAATTGAGACAATAAGAAAGAGACTTTTAGGTATAAAAATGGACCATGTAAGAAATTCTGAATCAAATTACGGTAAAAAGTAATATACTCAGGTAGTTGGAACTTTTAACCGTAAAATTTATTTTTACGGGAACAATAAAGTCGATATACCAATGATATACCGTAAATTTGACTATCATAGCTGCCGTAAAATCACTGAATCACTCAAATCGAATAAATATTAGGTAAAAGTATGATATAATATTTTACGGTATAGTGTATTTTACCGTAAAAGGAATTTACCGGTACTTTATACCGTAATTTGCTTGGGGATTTTCTACTAAACATTGGTTTCTGGAAAATGACGAAAAAGTCTATTTTGTCAGTTACTAATAGATTGAATGGAATTTAAAATAATTTCTCTAATAACTATTGGCAATAACTAAATTAAGAACTTACACAGAACTTTAAAAACTTCTGACATTTGTAATACTTCCCAAATTTAAGACAGTAAGAAAGATATTTTTAATTATTAAATCCACACTTTGCTAAAATTCCATATCAAACTATAATAAAAAGTACCGGAACTCAAGCTGCCGGTACTTTTTACCACAAAATCTATTTTTACCGAATATATGAAGGAGCATAAATATCAGATATACCGTAATTTTTACAAGAACTGTATAATCACTGAGCCACCCTTGAATAAATATTACTGTAAAAAATACGGTATAATATTTTACAGCAAAACGAATTTTACGGATGATTCACCTGAATACCGTAATTTTATTCGGTTTGATCCGGTTGACCGTTATATTTTTTACAGTGTACTGGCTTCTGGAAACTGACAAAGAAGTCAGTTTTTTTCAGTTATTGGTTTAAGGCAGTGTTTCCCAAACTTATGACTTTTGCGTATCCTTTCTAAAATTTTTGGAACGCTGTGTACCACTAATAAAAAAATAAATGTATTTCTTACTATGAAAAAATTGCACAAAAGTTAAAAATCACAACTGGCTGTTGACACCACTAATTATTAACTGTTAACTCTGCAAAAAGTAGCCAATAGAAAAATACGTAATCGTAAATTTTCATGGCTAGCTTTGTTTTGAAATGAAATTTTCTGAAATTTTCGCTCGTTGCAAGATATTTCGCATAAGAACGCGTATCCCCGCTAAACTGTTCCCGTATCCCTGGGGGTACGCGTACCACACTTTGGGAAACACTGGTTTAAGGAGAAAGAAAAAAAAAGAGAAATTCTGAAGAGAAGAAAAAATCTAAGAGAGAAAATTTCTGAAATTTCAGTTAAAAAACTTGCGATGTTCAAAAATTGAGATAGTAGGAAAGCAATTTAAAAACACAAAAAACTTCTAGTTTAAGGAATCTAACAGAGTTTGATAAATCTCTATTGTGAAAAATGAGATATTTAAAAAGAATTTCTAAAGTGTTCAATTTATTCATACACTCAAGATTCACATTTCCATGCACCGGAAGAATCAAATTTTTTTTTATAAATCTTCGTCTATATGCATTTGAATCCAACTGACTGTTGACATTTGATTTCGGTGAATGCATTTTTATTTTCTTCTTTCGAACTTTGCATCCCCATATGTCCCCTCTGTCAACATACTCAACTTTCTCGATTCGGTGCATTCGGAGTTTTGTTTCAAAATATATATGCCACGTTGCAACAAAATTTATGCAATGCCTCATCGACTCGCATCGTATTTCTTTCTTGTGTCTTACACGCTGCTGCATATTTCATATCCATTGCACAAAGACACTCCGAAACTGGTTTATTTTTCCTTATTTTGAAAGAAACACAGATGTCAGGATATACCAATCAGAATTTTTATTATTATTATTATTTGAACAAATAGAATATTGATTTCCTACTGAAGAACGAGTTTTTTATTTAATTCACAAATATTTAACCATTCTAAAGGTATTCAATCAGAAAATCAAGCTAATAGCATTATGCACTATAAAATAATCTCTCACCATGATATATGTACCTAATGCTATATGTACCATAAAGTAATCCTATATCATGGATTCTCAGCTTATCATTTGGTATAGTACACAATGCCTATAATGTAAAACATTCCGGATCAAATTACGACACACTAGGTGCATCATCCGTAAAATGCATTTTATCGTATCCATTTTATCCTTTTTTTCTGTAAGATATTACACAATTTTCACAGAAATATTTATTTAATTGTATATATTACATATTTAAATTATTATGTGGTTAATAATTATCACCACTCTTATAAATGTTACTATAAGTAAAAATCTAATGACGGTGTTGCATTGTGGTGGGTGCATTTTTATTGGCCAGAAAGTCACATGGAAGGATCTAGTCATCCCATATTAATTTTCATATTGGTTTGGTTGTCATAAGCCAAACATTGATATAAGGGGCCGTTCAAAAAGTACGTACATCCCGAAAGGGGGGAGGGGATTTGCTATTTTGTACGGTTTTGTACGATGGGGAGGGCAGGAGGTATTATACAAAGTACGTACATTATAAGCATACACCAAAGATAAAGTTGGGTGTTATTGTTTAAATAATTTAAGTGAATAAATTATTTTAAATAAATATTTAATTTTATTTAAAACATGATTATTTGAATTTTTATGAAAAAGAGGGGTGGACTAATAAAATGTACGTACTCTAAAGGGGGGGAGTAAGACCTTATGTACGGTAATGTACGAAGGGGGAGAGGGGGTTAAAATTTCTCCATTTTTGTGTACGTATTTTTTGAACGGCCCCTAAGTATAAAGATATTGTTTTCCTATGAATATTTTGCATCCCTAATTTAAACGTACTGTTAATATTACGTTCTTGATTTGGCTCTTTTTCTAAATTAAGAGTTTAAGAGGATTGTTTATATTATTATTATTAAATAAGGACATTCGTTAAAGGACGGTTAAGGACATTCGTTAAATGATTCGGAACTTAACTTTCAACTTCAAGTACAAAGTGATGAATGCAAAAATTGTAATTAAAATACACATCTGTTTGTTTAGTAAGCAATACACTTTTAATTTTAAATGTTATTTCAAAAAATAAATATTTAAGAAAATGATTTATGTTCATTAATTTTAATAGTATCATAAGGTAAATATTAGGACATGGGAAGTGGCAAGACAAGTGTTCTTTTTAGCGCATTTATTTTTAGGTGAATAATTTTAAATGTCTTATGCTAAGAAACAACAATTATTGCGAATCAACCATTGGGGTTGGTGAGAGTCAGCGAACAGAAGACTTAGCCCACAAGTAGTAAATAATATTTTAGTTATATATATTTGTTTAATATTTATTAGAGTGGTTCAAGGATTTTAGAGTGCGAGGCGCATCCGGAAAGTAAGTTTCCCTAATTCATAAAAAAAAACGAACTCGCACTTTCAGGAACACATTTCTTGGCAACACATTCAACAATGTTTCAGCTATTTTTCGACATAGCCACCACCAGAATTGAGACACTTGTCGTATCGTGGAATCAACTTTTGTATCCCTCTGTCGTAGAACTCTGCCGCCTTTGAATGAAACCAACGTGTGACAGACGTCTTCAGTTCTTCGTCGTTGCCAAAACGCTCACCGGTGGACAGAAATTTCTTAAGGTGCAAGAAAACGTAAAATTCACTGGGAGCAATATCAGGGATGTAGGGTGGATGATCAAACAACTCCCAGCCAAATTCCGTCAAAGCAGCTGCTGTGCGTCATGCCGTATGAGGACAAGCACTGTCATGGAGGAGCGCAACACCTGCAGTAAACATTCCACGACTCTTGTTTTGCATGGCAAGTCACAATTTCCGCGATGTTTCGCAGTAACGGTGGACGTCTGTCATACACTGGTTCCATTCACAAGCGGCAGAGTTCTATGACAGAGGGATACAAAAGTTGATCCCACGATACAAGTGTCTCAATTCTGGTGGTGGCTATGTTGAAAAATAGCTGAAACATTGTTGTACTTGTTGCCAATAAATATGTTCCTGAAAGCGCGAGTTCGTTTTTTTTTTTTATAAATTATGGAAACTTACTTTCTGGATGCGCCTCATAATTACTTGTGGAAAAATTTCGGTATATCAGATTTTTTGCTCCATAACATGTTCCTGTAAAAATGGATTTCATGGTAAAAATTACCTGTACCCTAAGGTTATGAAGTGCTAATGGTATGAGGTGTGATACCGATACTACACCTCAAATATACATATTTGCTTGAAGAGAAGACAAAATAATCCGTACACCTCAAAAACATTCTCCCTAAGCTGATTGCTCTAAAGTAGATTTCCATCAACTTCAAAACAACCTAAATTGTGAATAAAACAACTTCATGCTCCTTAATTATACACCTTGGGAGGCTGATCTCTTAAGATTGTTTTAAAATCAACTTTGAATAAACCTCTAATTAACCTTAGCACCTGATATAAATCTCTTAAATACCTTAAATATTTTATCAGGGTAATCACTCATATAATACCTTCGAAAATAAAAACAAAAAGCCAATGTTAGAGGAAGTAAAATAACTATCATGAAAAAGCAATGCATGGTCCAAAAATAATTATTCATCTAAAAAGAACTTATCATCATCTCCTCAGTAAATAAAAAGCAATGTTTTGTTATAAAGCTATGTATAATATATATTTATAACACATAAATATATAAACAAAAAAATTTGAGTAAAAATGTTAATATAAAAAGTGGCTGCGTTTAATCCACAGATTTAGAAGATCATCAAAAACAAAAATTAGTCTCTAGATGTGCATAAATTTAAAAAAAAAGAACTTTTACTTTCCTTAACAGCATTAGTTTTAAAAAGGCGAAAAAAACTTTCTTTCAAATTACAAAAACGCAATTTTCATATTTTTTGCTTGCTTATTGCCTTTATGGATATGGAAAGCCATCATTCAGTACATGAAGAGTATTCAATGCACTTTTTTGGATTAGAGAATGCTACTTTTACAGTTACTTGGGATTTTTTTTTGTTTTTATATAAGCCATTATTTATGTTTAAAAAATATTACACAGGCTTAATGTTAAGTCTTAAAATAATCTTTGAAAATATACGCAAGGGAGCTTACCTGGATTTCAAATGCATTAATCATCAATTTTCGACTTTTGAGATTATTCCTTTTCTTCATTAAATATTTTTTCCATTTTCAGAGAACTGTTGCATTTTTATGTTTACAAAAAAAATTTACGTTTAAAAAAGAAAAAAAGTCGAGTAAAAAAATTACCTCATGTTGAACATCAAGTCTTTATTTAAAATCTTTACTCAGTTCCGGAGATACATGACACATACATTCTATTCGCCGCTTAACAGTAAAAAAAAATAATAAATAAATAAAAACTTTTTATTACTTTTATTTTCCACAAATAAAACATTTGTTTTTGGCTTGAAAAAAAACTTTTTTTCCCTTCTCTTAAAGAAGAAAAATTTTAAAAAGTAAAAAGATGAAGCATTAAATTTTCATTTTTCCTTTAAAGGATAGACTATATTAGGTTCCAAACTGCTTTAAAAAGCAAAAATAAAAAGAATAAAACAAAAATTCACTTCGTTAAACATGGAAGTAAGGAAATTTGTATATATGATTCAGAACTTTATTTGGAAACCTATATTTGCCACAATCAGACAATTTTCAGGAGGAAATTATTTTTTAGTAATTAACATATCACCATTAGTTTTCAATTATTCATATTTCATTAAACAAATTTCAATACTGTAAATATAAGTTTAAAAAAATATTGATGCTTCAGATAGTTTCCAAACTATTGATTCGTTTCATTTCACGTTTATTTTACTTAAGCCATATAGTAGTACTTGTATAAATATTAAAGAATGTGTAATACACACACAAACTCCTGATTCGTGTTTGATTAAACTGAGCTATAAGTTGGCAAAACATCACTAATGGTATATTTTAAAAGATTGATGAAATAGAATCTTCTGCAGTTTTATTTGTAACAATGCATAATACTAAATCAATCCTGAAGTTCTTCTCCCTTCCGAGCGGTTATTAATTTTTATTTTAAAAGAATTGGGGGCTAAAATTTCGTCTAGTAACAGCGTAACAAGTGTCAAGATCTTAACATAAATGGTTCTTGGATTAAAGGAGAAACACACGGACAAACATACACACTAACATTTCCTTTTATTATTATTGACATAGAAATTTCGTTCTTTTCACCAAAAATGCTTTAAAAATAGGCACTTCTAGGCAATGTGAAAATGGGGCTTATGATTGTATTGCCCCAAAGCTGTTAAATGGGTACCTGCACATCGAGAAAAAAAAGACTTAAAATCAGCTGGTTGCGTATAAACAACGCTAACACGCCATATTCTTCAAAACAAGATGGCGAGTTAGCGTTGTAGCTATTAGGCTTGGTTTATTATTACGCTGAATCAATTTTTGGATCAGGTTCATTCGGGTACCCAGAAGCACGCCTCGCATTAGCTCCGAACCTGATTGGCTGCAATATCGTGGCATAAAAGAATACCATGACTCAGCACCCAATCAGGTTAAACACCATGACATCGCTTGCAAGTGACCAATTATAGATGCATACTATACTCATTGCATCGAAAGTGTTATGTTAATTTCTAATCTCAAAATTTTTTTAATTCAATAATATATTTTATTCAAAATAAATTTTATCTTTAAATTTTATCTTTGAATTCAATCTTCCTTAGATTTCCATCTAAAAAAGGAAAAGATCTCACATATTATAGATCTCCTTTTTGCGGAATTCGTTGAATTTCTTTTACACATTAGTTTTAACTAATGTCCATGGTTTTAATTTCTTTTGACGGAATTTTCTTTAAAAAAACTACTTAAATGAAAAATATTATATAATATTTTTATAATATGGTTCTGATACCCAAATACATTTTGTTTTGCTATCATTTCCAGTTTTGCCTTTAAATGCTTTACAAATCATTTTTCTAAGGAATGCAAGAAATTCCCTGGTGATTTTATTGTTTCAAACCCCTTAATTATTAACATGTCACAGCATGAAAAGTGTTTAACTCAAATCTGAAAAAAATTTAAAGTTCTGGACTAAGCTCAGTTAAAATATGTTTTGTTCAGAATACTTCTTTCAATTTGGCAAAATTTATTGACTTCTTTTACTTGTCAAATTCAACCAGAGTCCTCAAATTTAAAAAGTTTATTCTGTGTGATCTAATGCAACTTTATTTAATATTCATTTTAGTTCAAGAAAAATTTATCATTTAATCTTTATAGTTTTTAAGTAGGATTGAAGCCAGTAAGTTACTAAGTTTCTGACTATACTTTTTTTAAGCATTAAAAAAGTATTTTGGAAATTTAATTAAACGGCTGGATTCAATTAAAATTAAAAAAAAAGGTATTTAACTGTAGGGAAAAATTCTTCAAAAGATGTATATTTTGTGTATTAAGTTACAAAATGCTTATTATATGGCTTAGTGATTGTCAGTTTCGCAGAATTGCCCAATTAAGTAAAATTAGCAGTGACAAGTCGAATTTATTCCACGGTTAATGGCATCTCTTATCCGTTTAGCATATGATTACACTTGATATGTTTCCTTATTTGTTGTATTATTTTATTTGATGAAGAAATTAATTCTGATATTTTTTGTTTGAAATAAATATGTTATTTATCCTCATAAAAATATCTTCCTATTCCTAAGTCAGTTTGTAAAATAGTCGCGTTTCTGTTTTTGAGAAATTCGTAATTGATATACAAATAAAATATTTAAAGAATTTATTTCCTTTAATAAACGGAGAGAAAAATGGACAAAATTACAGTACTGTATGGTAAGGCTATTTCTACCATAAAAACCTAATTCTGGTTAATAAAACTCAAAAAAATACGGTATTTGAAACATTTATTTTGTAATTTTTCAGCTCATATAGTAACAGCTTATTGGAAATTGTGGTTTTCAAAATTTTAGTTCTTATTACCACTTATTCTGTAAAAAATGCAAAACTGAAAAATAATATTAACCGAATAAATGTTTTTTATGCCATGCTCTACGGTATAGGCTTTATTTTTAATGAAGTGGAGAATTAAGAAATATATATATATATACATAGAAATTATATATACATAGAAATATATATATACATTAGAAATATATATATATATATATATAAAAATATATATACAATATATATATATATATATATATATATACTTTTTATAACTTTTCCACGCT
>NC_092208.1:81502169-81538386 GCF_043381705.1 Parasteatoda tepidariorum
CCATTCATTTCATTATATATATATATATATATATATATATATATATATGGAGTAAATGTGAGAAATTTATGAAATTTATCACTTATATTACTGATCGTGGTAAAAAAAAACGATCAAATTTACAAAAACAAAAAAAAATAAATTTGGAAATCAGTATTTTATGAGCTAGACACTCTGAGCCATTAGATTCTGCACACGTCGTGGCATTGAATGAAACAATTTCTGAATGTAGTCTTGTCGAATTGTATTTGTATGGCTACGAACTGACGCCTTATGTTCATTTTTATTATGTATGAGCGAAACGCCTGATGATAAAATCCCAGGCATGCTCAATCGGTGATACATCCGGAGAAGAAGCGATATACGGTCCTCACTAAAGTCCTCACTATCTTACTAAAATACAGCACTCGGATTGCATCGACTAATAGGAAGGACCTTTGACTCTACAATTTCTATTATGTAGTGATCACTCTCAAGGTTTTCAGCAATTTGTACTATATAAGAAGGACAATTATACTCAATATCCCCAAAATGCAAGACGTTTGTGCGATATGATGCTGGATAATACACTGGGGGTGCAAACGTTCCCGTCTGTAGCGTCTGACACCTACTCTTACATCATTGTACTAAAGATTGAAGCGAGATACGCCGAAGATAACAACTTGCTGCTGCTGGGCACGTCATAGACTGTGTTGCTGAGCCCATTAAAGCAAGAGGAATTGGTGATTCAGAGACAAGGGAGTTCTGTGTCGAGAAATCTTTACACGCCTTTGATGCTGCTGCAGACAGTGACAAACCGTCGAGCAAGACAGCAAAACAACTGTAGCCGTACTCCATCGTTTTGCTAACCCGCGAGAGGCCAGGTTTTTGTATTATTCGTTTCTGTATTAATTTTTTCCTAGCACACGTTCCTGTTGTGGCATAACATAGCGTATGAGTTGAGATTTATCGATCATCCTCTCGAATACCAATGCAGCCTCCTACAAATTCCGTCAGTTGTTGATATCACATTCTCCGCTCTTGACAAGGCATATTAACGATTAATTAAACGTTTGAGGAAGACAGAAGACGATAAACCGATTTCAACTGATCTTTACTGTTTTTTAAATAATAAGCAGCTGTATAATAAGAGGCGGAATAAGTAACTGATAAGGAGTGGGTCCTCGTTCCAAGAATGCGAAATCACTTTGTAATTCTAATCATCTGCAAGTCTTAACTATCTTTGCATTTTATGTAAGTTTGGTTTAATTTGCTCAGCTCCTACGATATTATATATGTATGTGTGTGTGTGTACATACATAAACATGTGTTATATTTTGTCACAATAAGTAGTTGAGAGGTTGAAATAATTTAATCACATTCTTAAGATATTTTTAATCTTTCCAAAATACTATTTTACTGAAATTTTTTCGATAAATACTTAGATGGAAGATTTTTCATTTTTCTTAATTACATCATTTATTTGTATTTGATGTATATCACGGTGTTAAATTATGAACAATTGAATGCATGCAATTTTGTATCCAATTCACGTACTTGAAAAGTAACTCTTTGTGATTGTATGTCTACTCTCAACCACTAAAACTTTTCTTCAGCTTCAATCGTATGTCTACTCTCAGCCATCAAAACTATTTCACCTCTTTAGTCATACGTCTATTCTCAGCCACCAAAGATTTTAAGCCATTGCTGTCGTATATCGATTCACTGCTGCCGAAGCTTTCTTTACAGGTCCAGTCGATTCTCAGTCACTTCATTGAAATACCGTAATATCAATATATTATTGAAAAACATAGGTCACTTTAATCAATATACTCTGGAGGCATATTACATTCAAAATAATATTCTGCATATTGCATTTAAGTGCAATTGCGTTTATCCTTCTTAAGGAATTATTATTTTCCTTAAGCATGCATGTTATATTTGTCCATCAAAAATGAATTTTGACCAGTATGGCAACAATGTCACAAAGAGAGAAATACTACGCCTAATAACTTAATATGACCACAAAGTTTTTTTAAAAAAAATAGAAATATTCTGTAAAGGGAATAAGTTCTTCGAAAGCTCTTCGAATAGAAATATTCTGCAAAGTGAGTCAAGTATGAGTTCTTCAAAAAATATCAAGTATGTAAGCAAGTATGCAGGTACGAATATAAATTTCTGCAAAGAATAACAAAGAATATTTTAAACTTAATTTAAGTAAAAGCACAATTGGTATAATTGAGAATTCACAACTCTTTTTAACAGATCGCGAACTTGAAACACTTTCACGTTTTCTTCAGCACTCTCTAAAGAAAGACTTCCGGAAAAGTACCAAAAAAAGTTTTATCTGGAAGGAAATTTGATTGATGAATGTAACAAGTTTTTAGAAAACCGACCAATGAAATATGCCAAACACGTTCACTCAATGATGTGATATCAAACCTCTATTGGAAAGTGACCAAATGGAAGACCTACTTTGAATTGAATTGATTTCGTTAGAAAAGCTCTCTCGAATCTTGAATAAGAAAACACAAGAGACTCGTTCCTTTGCTTCTTAGAAAAATCTAGAGCAATTCGCTTTTTTTTATATCGGGACAAAAATTTTGACTATTCGGCTATAAAAGGAAATACATAGCACGTATCTCTAAATATTTTGAGTTATATCACTATATATTTTGTTGAGAAGTTTATAAAAATTTTTGTAAATGGCTATGAAATTCGAGATAGTTTGTAATTTTATGATATTGTTCTTAAATACTATTAAATGAAAAACGAAGCACTTATTTTATCTTGACAATATTCGACTTTCACGACTATGACGGATTTATTAAGGTTTGTAATTGGAAATAATAATGTGATCAGAACGTATTCTCTTAAAAAGAACGAGTGAAAATAACTCAACTTGAGTGCTATTTAACTCTTTCATCTAGAAAAAACCGGCCTTCTCATCTTGAGTTAAAATCACTCGAGTGATAGAGTTATATGGAAATAGCTCAATTTGAGTGAAAAAAATTTCCCTCAAACTTTAGTTATTTTCACTCGAGTTTGAGTGACTTTCAGTATTACCTGAGTGGATCGTTTTCAGTCAAACTTGAGTGATTTTAACTCGTATTTGAGTGATTTTCAGTAAATTGCAGTCAAAATTTTTATTGTTAATATACAAAATGTTTGTATTTAGTGGTGCCATCTATCGTAAGCGATAGAAAATACTATAGTTTTGTTTAAAAAAAATTCCTTTTGAATGAAAGCCTTATATAGGAATTTTCTTTTTATCTTAACGATTGTTGAACTTGAATATCGAATTAGATAGTATCGTCCTTTTGAAAGTTTTCGCTGTGAGCATATCGATTCTGTGTAACCTGAGGATTCGAACTCGCTTCCCGTCTGTCGTGAGATTGACAGATTAACCCTCTCGGCTACAGTCCTCTGTGTCAAGACGGCTACAAAGAACTAATTACTTTCATAAGCTGGGTCTCGTTGGCGAGGATAAAGTTTTCATTTGTTAAATCAAATAAGGGGAAAACACAGTTAAAAAAATTTTTTCAGAGTTGAGTTTGAATAGCAGCATTTTATGGTTATCCAATTGTTTTGATTGTATACGGTAAAACAACAATTAAATGCATTATTACTTACGAGTTTTTTTTATGAAAAATTCCTAATCACTGAAGATTTGAGTTTTTTTTCTTTCCCTTAAGTTTCGTCATTTTTCTTTTAAGTTTAATTTTTAAAAGTAAGGAGCTCTAAACGAATTTTTAAAGTAAGCAGTTTTATAAATATTATGCTCATTTAGGTTCAATTGAAAATACTATGAGTTATTTTTTTTCGAACAAATTTATTCGTTTAATTTATAAAGCTTTATTTTCAAGCAATAAAAAAGGTATAATTAGTGCCCCCTCCCCAAGTACTTGGGCGCATTCATCCCCCCCCCCCCCCCAAATTTTTTTTCNCCCCCCCCCCCACCAAATTTTTTTTTGCTAACTTCCCCCTTCCATGTTAATTTGTTCGAAATAGTGCTATGTTGCTTATTATGTACTTATTTATGTACTTAAAAAAAAATTCTCTCGTCTAAATTCCCCTCCCCAAAACTATTCGTTTTATTTAGTGTAAAAATTCCCCCCCCCCAAGCTTTAAGTGGGCGCATCGTGCGCCCACCTTCCCCCTGATGGGGGCCCCTGGGAATATTGTTTTAAATTGCCTAAATTTTTTTAAGACAAATTTCTGAAACTAAGTGAAATTAATTAATTTTTGAGGAAGACGTTTGAAGCTAAAAAATCTGGATTAAACACCCATTTTCAAATTTAATTTTGCAAACTCTTTTGATATAAATTTGTTTAAAATCCAAACTATATATTTGTTTCGATTAGAAAAAAATAAGTATAATTTTTTTTCTGCAATAATCCTAGCTTTGTATGAATTTGAATAAAAGAAATAACTAATTAACATTAACTACTTAACTTTACTTTAATATTGTTTTTACCATAAACTTTGCTCAAACATTGTTTTCTTAAGTCAAAAAGAAATAAATAATAAAAATTAATAAAAACGACATTTTTAATAAAATTATTAAAATACAGAAATATTTAAATACCTAATTTTAGGTATATTTTAAACTAATTAAATTGTATCGCTTCTGAATTATAAATAATTACATCAAATAAATCAAGTATGTATTTTATGAATTTTAACTATTGTGAATATAGATAGCGTACGTTATTTCCGTTATCGATATATATGTTTAGAATTTTTACCTAATTGTAAGAAATTAATATATAATCAAAAAGAAAAAAACTTTATAAAAATTTAATATACCAGCCAGGAAAACAAGATTGAAGACATCAAACTCTTTCAATTTTACAACAATGCCAAGTAACTGCAGTTTTTCTGCAGATTCATCAGAAAGTATACTTCTGAAACAATGACTGCATAATTACTTCAAATTTACTGCAGAATGACCACGGATTTAAAGTTTCAGTTTTGTCTAAATTTATGATTTTAAAGTGACCTCACTTAAACTACAGTAATTTTGTAGACAATAGCTAAAAGTTTTTTCGAAATAAATTACTGAGAAATTACTTCTCATTAGCTGCAAAATAACTGCAGTGTTTTTACAGTTAAGATCGCACTACAGAAAATTTGCAGTTAACTCTAAAAAAAACTACGAAATTACTTCAGTTCTGTAGAAAAACTACAGTTTATTTTCATCTGGGATGTAGGTATATAAATTCAAATTGAACTATATTTCATAATAAATATTATTTCTAATTCTGCTCCTATTTTTTTACTACTAATCTATAACTATTGAAAATTTTTAATTTATTTGCATTTTCAAATACTTTAATTAGCAATGTACTTTTAATTAAATATTAATGCTGCATTTTCAATTTTGCCTCGAAAATAGAACTTGAAGAAAAGTGGTAAGAACTTTTATGCAAGCAACAAAGGAAAAATAGTTTGTATAATGTGATAAATACTTTATGAAATACGAAGATAGTATTAATTCTGAATTCCAATTAAATAAACGCTAAAAACAGGATAAGAACAGAAAAATTCAAAATACTGCATTATTTTTTTAAATATAATATTTTACAATTTTTCTTTGAATGATACATTTATAATAAAATGCATTGAACATCAGAAGATTCTGATTTGAATGAATGGATGCTGCAAATGTGAACTTTCATAAATTAAACACAGTCAACTTTATTAATAGAAAGCAATTTAAATAATAGCAATTATAGACTGTATTAACAATAATTTCGTAAATATCTTTTATAAAAGAAGTATGGAATGATATGAAATTAATTATCCAGAAATTTTTTGTACCAAAATTATACATCAAAAAACTAATAAATTTATTATATTAAAATAAAATGTTACAACTTTAATATGAAATCTAAATTCTAAAACTCTTATCAGATATAACATATTCCCACATGCTTTGACAAAGATTCTAGCATGGAATCAGATTTTTTTAATATTCCATAATCATCCACAATTAACACTTTCAATTTGAATACATTCTTTTGATAAATAATTTAAATGAATAATATTTTATTGAAAAACGCTGAAAAACAGCAAATTTAAATGGAATGTGTATATAACACATTCAAAATGAAATTATTTTCAAAATAAAATCAACAAGGTATATCTACTTACTAAAAAGTAAAACAGCGTCTTCTTCAGAAATACCGTTGTGAACTAAAATTGTTTTAATTCTTCTTAATTCGAAATATTAAATGACATATTCTCCAGAAAAAAAAATTAAACGTAAAATAAAAACGAAGACATAATCTATTTAGATCACAGAGCATAAAAATTTTATTTAGATTTATTATCGTTTGCTTTTTAAAATAAAACGATAGAAATTCCAGCTTATAGCTCGCACACAATTAAATAATGAATAAATCACTCAAGTTTGATCTAAAAGCACTCAAATATTGCTTAATAAATACCACTCAAGTTTGAGTAAATGCAAAGCAAGAATTTCGTTAAAATAAGAATGTATTTCACTCAAGTTGAGTTAAAAAAATTTAACTCTTTTTTGAGATGGGGAAATAACTCTTTCATTTTAAGAGAGTATTGTTTGGGAAAGGCTGGTAGGTACTTCATTTACGTCGCTCCGGAACTGCCCAATGGGCTATTGTCGACAGTCTGGGATACATCCCTAAGGATGATCCGAAGACCTGCCATCTCAAGTTTGATCCTCTGCCGAGGGGATAGCTCCTCTGCTTTGGTAGCCCGACAACCTGCGCACGATGTTCAGGAAAGGAATTATCGACAATATCAATCTTCATTTACCAAAATTTACCTTAAGATAGAATCGAGTTAACGTGTCTTATATAATAGTGAATTGATGTTTAATAATCGTAGTGGTAGTTACGCCACCTTACTCCTCCAACAGAATTTTATCTGTGACAGAATACGATAAACAGATACCACTAGTTGATTCACTGCCGTTTTTGTGAAAGACCGAGAGAGCTGCAGTAAAATAACCGGATTTTGAGCGCTGGTGATCAGAGCTGTGTTAACTTCACCAGGTTTTGAACATTAGACGTGAGCGCTGTATTAAGTTCACGGTTGTGTGAGTGGTCGCTACCGTGTTTCTTTTAAATACTCGAATCTGAACTGGATCCCGTGGTGCGTGATAGAGACAGAGTAGCAACAACGGGAGAAGAACAATGCCACAATCACAGATAGCAAATCAACTTTTCAATGTGTACCATCCATCGAAGTATGCTTTTACAAATTTAAGTGGTAACTACTTTCGAGTCAAGCGAGTTCATATCACTTCTGCAAGCCACCAATGTGGTGAAAGGAGTTATCGACAATGTCAACCTTCATCTATAAAAAGGTACTTTATAACAGAATCAAGTTAACATGTTTTATTTGATAGTGAATTGATGTTGAATAATCCTAGTGGTAGTTACGCCGCAACATAATTCATATCAAGATATTTCGCACAATGAGAGCGACGTAAATATCTATTTGACAAATCTATAACCAATTCCTTTCAACCTGTGTAGAGTGGTAGCGATAAATGAGGTAATAAATATTTGTTTGCACCTCTTGGATTTGCGATTAAACCATTTTGTACACCAAAAAGATAGATTTAATGATCATTGTATGGTAACATGAATTATGAAAGTAACGATTCAGTTACTGAATATTTCCGAATGTTGGCCGCGAATTTTCATAAAGTGTTCAAAAGCTAAAGTGGGAGGAAGAATGGTTCTATAACCGGGGTGGTCCTATAATAATCTATTAACTTCGCAAATTTCCATGGAGCATCTCAAAAATCATATTTTGTCGTTGGTCGAGCATTAGCGATAGATCACTAAATATCACAAGACGGCACATACAAAACATATTAAAACATAAAAAAGCAAATAAAAATAAAATGCCATAAAATAACGATTAAAAAATAAACAAATTTGAAAAAAGATATTTTTTTAAGAAATTTTGTTTAACCGCTCATTTTTTCTCACTAAACAGCAAGTGATTACAGCAAGTTAAACAGTAATCGAACAAGAAGAGTTAAATTAGCTGTAAACAGTAATCGAACTAGAAAAGTTAAATTAGCTATAAGCAGTAATCGAACAAGAAAAGTTAAATTAGCTATATCCGAATTCAGACAGCTGTCGCTGTTAACATCTGACTTACTTTGGCTTTTTGCCAAGAAGAGGTGATGATGACGCAATCCGGACTGATAAATTAAAAGGCATCGGATGCCTTTTAATTTACAAATAAAGGCAATGCGAAAAGGAATGTGAAAGTACAAATAGGTTGGAAAGAATTAGTGGGGCTTTCTTTGAGTTTTTATTTCTAAACAAAGGTACACAAATAAACTAAAATGGCTACGTTGTCTTAAAAGGAAGTCGAACGTTACCAATAATGATAATCTGTCTCTTTTTTTTTCGTTGACTTACGTGTAAGTTTTTAATTTTGGCTAAATTTTTAAGGAAAAGACTACTCTCTGCTTATACGTGGATGGGCACGTATAAGGATAAGGAAATAATGATAACTTAAAAACTATTAGCATTTAACGGACGGAGTAAACGGAGTAAATTAGTTTACTTGACTAGTTGAATATTATTCACTATACATTAAGTATTTTAAAGTTGTATTTACATTTTGAGATCAAGCTAAATACTCAGAAAACTCAGCTGAGAGCTAAACTATATCATAGATATCCCTAATGTAATGCAAATTTTCCCTCAACCATAATACGAGGTTGAATTGAACCATGTCTCAATTCAAGTTTAATCATAGTAACTATGTCAGGATTAGGGAATGGGATAACATAATTTACCTTAGCACTATATATAGGTTCAGCAAATTTAAATGATATTCTGGCACAGCACGATCCAAAATTTCCAACAATGCACCTTTTAAATTCAAGTGGTAAATGGGAACCGGCATTTTGTTGCAACAATATTAATAAAATAAGTGATTTTTTAAATGAACCCAAATAATAGCAGCATTTGCAAATAAATAAAAACAAGCCTACATCACGCTAAGTGAAATATCCTTTGACTAAGTAATTTAACTCACCATTAAACTTCCAAACAGCACGAATTAGTGAAAGACAAAACCTTTTTTTCGTCTGAAACATAAATCATTTAAAACCGCCAATACTTTTCCTCAATCACGCCACATATGATATTTTATTGACATTTCAATGCAAGTGAAAGTTTACGATATATGATAATCGTGACTTGGTGTGAACTTATTTAAAAACGTGAAAACACTCGAAAGAATCATTACATGGTTTCGCACTCGAGGGTAAACAAAACATTTTATCTAAGCCCCAAAGCTAATCTGAAATGACAGTGGCGAAAACCGATATGTTTACCCGAAGTTATGGTTCTAACTCTTTGTTCCGATTCTTTTTGTCTCGCGGGCATCAATAAGTTGGAGTTCCTTATACGGGCTTTTTCCCTTGACAAATTACGGGCTGGGGAAAATGAGTGATGTGAGTTTGCCATCTTCTACCACTTGCTGGCAAGGGACCCGACCACGAGACGACTTGCCGATTAGATTTGAGGATTCGTGTCACTTCCTGATTGGCGAATCAATTACTTTGAGTTCTATTGAAGAGTGAGTCACGAAACATGACAAATAGGTTGTATTAATTTAGCCTTAGTTATTTAAATGCAATAAATAACCTATTTAGAATGGGATAATGGAATTTTAATGAAGATTTTAAATTTTAATTGATTTCAGCTACAAGAATGGTTTCTTTATTATTATATATGCAAACATAATTTTTTTTTTGTCAGCTTATTCTTAAGAAATTACGGCTAGAAATACTTTACTCCGCAGCCCTTGAGGGATTTTGCAATTAAACTAGCCCACTTTGCTTTACGTTGGTTATGAAAACCACGAAAATATCCCATGGTTACACCAACGATAAGGAGATTCTGACCAATTATCCGTTTATTCGGACGGGATAGCCTGGTTGGCAGGGTACTGGACTCACTCTCGTGTGAACGGGAATCTGAATCTAGCTACCCGAAAACTAGACTCCCCGAGTAGTAAATGGATGCTGGTGCATGTTAAATCTGTTGGCTCATAAAGTCCTCCATGTTCCCAGAAATTATACCTCTGGAGGTACTGAATAGGAGATTGATCGTTCTCCCGTTCAGGTCAAAATTACGATCTGTGGATGAAGGAATGAATGTATGAATGGGTCTATCCTACTATCAACGGGTGTGACACACGGGTGTTGCAGAAGTCGAATTCTTGTTCATAGATGGCGCCACTAGAAAACACGAACAATCGCACCTCCGCTCCCTGAGTGGATGACGACAACAAAAACAATTTCCGTTTAATTCGGGAGATAATTTTAGGGTTGCAGTGTGATTGGTGCAATCCGGGATCAGCATTCAAATTGTCTGGCCATCTTCAGGATTGAAACCTGTATGCCGGACGGGTAGCAAGCAATCTATCCTTTGATACCGCTCGAAAGATAAAATTTGGAACTTACTATTGTAAGTTAGGAATAGTTGTTTTTAACTGTAACGTTTAGTTGTATCGATAGCTAGTCAGAGCCTTCGATGCTAATTATGAAAATACTTAAAATCTCAATATAAAATAAATGCAATTTTTTTTAAAGAAAAATAAAGAGAAGCGGGAGTAATCTAATTTTTATATTTCTTATAAAGTAACTCTTCCATTGTATTGGTTCTACCTATACATAACAATCTTATAATGGTGTCTTAGTTGTTCCTTGCTGACGGTACATTTTTATTGGAGTTAAAATCTCATGGTAGGATCCAGTTTTCGAACATTTATTTCCATAATTTTTTGGTTCTCATCAGCATAAAAATATCAAAAGTCTTAAAGATACTGTTTCTCTATAAAATCCTTTGTATCCCAAATTTAAAGATTATAAAGGTTATCTGTAATATTTATTTAAACTAGTGGGCTGCACCCCCTGCTCGCTAACGCTCGCCAGCCCCCAAAAATTGCTACTCAATCTTGTATGGTTTGCTTCGCAAACCAGGCTCGCTTCGCTCGCTACTAACTTAGGTACATAGCAAATGCACAAAATTCTAAGAATTCAAAACAATCATTCAAATCCATATAACAACTTTTTTTTCTTAAAAAAAATACTTATTTTTAGTAAGTACTAAGTAATTAAAATAAATTTGAATTCAAATAAATAACGTGTAATTCGTTAAACCTATTAGAAATGTGCTATAGTATATCTTAAGATAAAATTTCTAAAACTGATATCTCTTTAAAAAGGTTAAAATTTTGGCTATAATTAAGACTATTAAAAATTTTAATATATAAATTCGTGAAAAAAAGAGCTTTTGACAAAATGCTAAAATAGAGATCTATCGACAAAGACTACTCACTTCTGCCTAGCTTAATAGTATGAGATTGCCGCAGCTGAATTGAACAACCTGATAGGGTGAATTTCGGAAGACATCACATTTGGTGAGAATGCTCTCACTGGTTATTTCAGTTTCCATTTTTAAAAGTGATACATGTTGAGCCACCTCAGCTAGATTTGGCATGTGACATTTTTAGCGGCAATCATTGGTCGATTTTCTAGCGCTGCCATTCGGGGAGTTGCAATGAGGCTTTTTTTGCCGCCGTGGAAGAGAAATATATATATAGATTATTTTACTCCTTTTTATTACATTTTTTATTTTGATTGTTTTCTAAAGTAAGATTCAAAATTAAAAGATTTGTTTCTTCATTGAAACTTCATTAATCTGCTATACCATATTAAGCAATATTTTAAGATAAATTTATTTGTATCGGAGTCTGAACTATTTTACAATTATTACTTTTTGAGGAAAATCATATCAATATACTACTATAAATAACTAAAGAGATTCGTTAAATGATTGAAAACTTAACTGTGTTTCGATTCTTAAACGCCACGATTTATTGATTAATATTTTCATATTCTTGAAGATAAAATAAATATTTACGATTAATTCTTTAATTTTTTTTCTCTCTGACATTATATGTTTTATTTTCATTCTATTCAGTGAAAATAATACCTTATCTATAACTTAAAAAACTTTCTCATTTCGTCTTTCTTAATTTACCATAACTTTTTTTATAAGGTTTTTTCATGAGGTTCAAAGGGTGATATGATTTGGTGATTTAAATCATTATGGAGATTATTATAAATGTTCGAGGAAAAACTTTTTTTCCCAATAGTTCAAATCTTTTTCTTATTAATTAATGCCAATTATTATTTGGTCTTTTATAATAAAAAAAATTTGCAAAATTTTAAAATTAGTTAAATCTAACAAGAAGTCTTATTTCAAATTTCAGATGTAACTTTTAAAATACTTAATTAAACAAAAATGCGTTTGTTTGTCAATTAAAATATAAAATGGTACTTCTCCCTTACACCTTCTCGCAACAATATTAAATTTTGCGAAAGAAACTACAACTGGTTTTTAATGTACAATTGTGGAAAAACGGTCGCAATTTGTTAAATGATTTAAAACTTAACGATCGGCTACATGCACTATGTGATGCACAAAATTGCATTTAATGTATCATCCTGTTTGATGAGCGAAAATAATTTACGGATGTGAACTCACTAAATATACCAGCAATTTTTAATATTATTTTTTTAAAAAAATGATTGATGACAAGGAAAATAGCAAGTGATTTTGCTTAGTCTTCATTAATGGATCATAAATAATTAATTAACATTAATAAATTTTAATAGAATCATAAGGAAAATTGAATCATAGGAGCACAAAATCATAAGAGTCATGCAAAATCTTTCCTGTTATACATCAATTAAATTTGCCTTAATAAACGTTTAAATTCAAAATATGAATGTCAGAAAGTTTTAGTAAGGCATTTATTTAAAATGAATAAACTGTTTTACGTCTTAGCCCACTAATGAATTGATAAAAATGCACGAAAATTGCGGACTTGTCTATAGAGTCTATTTATTGACTTTAATGATTTTCTATTATTTGGAAAAATTTCGTACATATTGGCAACTATTCAAAAATGTTTCTTAAGGATCTTTTTTAATATTCTAAATATTTTTTTCAATTAATCCCTCAATTAATTCCCAAAAGAATTGAATAATTTAAAATAGAAGCTTTACTCAGAGCTTAAGTTACAAAAACGTTTTTTTCCTCTTTTCTTTGGCTTTCTTTTTTAACCTTTTGTGAAAGAACTTCGAAAATCACACTTCTTACGGCAAAAAACTGGTTTTTCACAAGTTATTCAATGAGAAAGGATAGCTTAAAGAAATTTTAGTAGTGCTTTGTTGATAATATTATATTATTCTGGTATTTTTTTCACGGATATGAATAATTTTAATAAATAATTATGGCCTATCTAAATGAAAATTTTTCAAACTCTTTCCGTTTATTCCATTCGTTTTTTCAATTTAAAGGAAAAAACTGAAAATATACGACTTTTAAGTGGATTTCTATTAAGTGGAAAATATTTTTGGACTGATATTGATTGATTTTATTGAAAAGTAATTCCTTTAGCGAGTACCAGTCACTAACGGGGAGTCTTCGGCTGCCGGCGATAGAACTCTCGACTTCTTGGACATGGGCCCAGCGCCTTACCAACCAGGTTGGCCCACTTTGGGATACTGTAGGGAAGTAAACAATAAGTACTACTGAACTGCAAAGAATCGGTTATAATCTTAACCTTATGCGGCTCTAGATAACCAATTTTAAAAATTCTGTGGATAACGACTACAACAAAACTCGATTGGAAATAATGAAATGAACGAATAAAGCACAAGAGCGAGTAACTCTCTAGCGTAAGCCTCTCTTCTTTTACCCACTTTTATGTAAAACAAAGCCCTTCATTAGTTTTTTTTCGTATTTTCAGTAACTATTTGCAGACGACCGCACAAATCACAGACAGGAAAATACACTTATAGAAATTTTTCGAAAAAAAATGGTTACTTTACCATATTCAAACGAAACAGTTAAATAACCATAAATAAGATTGTATTCAAACTATTTACTATGAGATAACCTTTTTTCACCTAATACGCACTGTGGGCCAGAAGACTATGATCTTTGGCTAAAAGTAACAGTTTATTTTTCAACTAAAATATGTGTAGGCAGTTTCATTATATCCCAAATTAAGTATTCACAATCATTCCAAACATTGTAATTTACTTTTTGGTCCGACAAGGGTACAATTTAATGAAAAATATGTTTAACAAAATTGTTTTAAATGCAACTTTTAAATTTTTATTTCAGAAATATATTTAGGAATTTCACCTTACTGTTACATTTTTATCAAAATAATTAGTGTTAAATTATAGTAAAACTTTTCAATTTGTTGGATTACTCTTGACAAACTTATAGTTTATATCTTATCATTTGACATTTTACAATGTTTGAATGACTTTCGAAAATTAGGTCCAAGAAGTTCCGCGAGGTAATTAGCTAAACTATTTTTTTTTGTCTTCTTTGATGTTTCTTCTTTCCAAAAAAACTGCCCCATTTTTCCCGTATTGCAAAGGTGGACTAAATATACCGAAAAATAAAAATTATGTTTTTTTTTTCCTTATGTTTTCGCGTTATTTTGTAATTAATTCGCGTTATTTTGTAAAATTACATCGGAAATAGAATTTACTTTTCATTTTTAATATAAAATTACGAAATTTATTATTATATTTAATTATTTAAGAGTACTATATTATTTTTTTTATTTTGCTCGCCATATTTCAGCCGCCATTTTGTTTTATTGAGTATTTTTAGTGTATTTCAAAATTTCAACTATGAATTCAATTTACCTGCACATAAAAACACCTAAATACAAATTGTAAAAGAAATATTATCTAAATACTAATTTTGGCCACGAAACCTTAGATGCTGGCCAGGTGTGATGCGGTTAAACAACCAGGATTATATCGCACCAACTAAGCCCACCTAATGAAGTAACTTAGCTCCTTGCACCTGCGTGCACATTATAGCCGAAAGGTCTAATCTGTTAGTCTCATGATCGACAGAATGTCTGTTTACGGCATTGACACCATAATATTTCCTTCATTCCCTTCAACACTTGACTTGTTTCCAGAGTACAGCCCTCTTCAATGCCCATTACTCAACGAAACGCCTGAACAAAACTGTAAAGGCAAAAAAATGTTCTTTTCCGTAAATTTTACGGTTAATTGGATGAACAGACTGCTGCCAGTTATTTTACCTTACTTTTAGAAGGAAAATTATAACCGTGCAGCTCAAACACTAAAAGCATGTACATTTACATTTGCAAGCACATTTAAAATTAAATTTAAAAATTAACATTGTGAGACGTTGGGACAAATTAAAATTAATTAATTCTGTGGGAAATATACGACACATAATCTTATAATAGTCCCAAGTTAAATAAATGTTTTTAGCTGAGTAATTTACGAAAAATTTCAGCTATAATGTCCTTAACGTTTCAGACATTGTACCCATTTATTATATGAATTTCTTTCTGATATTTTAATAAATTTCCTTGTGTAATATTCTTTTGCATATTGTTATCTTATTTAGGAAAAAAGCAGCACTAAACACCACTGAACTGCTACAAAATTTGCAATTAATACATCTCATTTTCTGATTCAAAATAGTAATTTTCGAAGAATCAACAACTATTTAATTACTCATTGAAAGAATAAAATTGCATTACTTCCTTAAAAGTTTTTTAATATTAATTATTTTATTGAAACTTATAAGAAACTGAAATAATTAACTAATGCAATTGATAAAATGCTTGCTTTCTACACGTATAAAAATATTACTTTCATAATATGTATTTCGTATTATTCTAAATTGTTACTTCATTAATTTTGTTTAACATAAATCTCTTTAAAAGAAAATTTACAACCATTTGTTTAAGGAGATGTTTATAAATAATTTTGCATTTTGTCTCTTCAACTGAGTCAATTAACTAAATTTGGAAGCAAAATGAACCTTGACAAAATATTATGAATACAAAAAATTTAATATTTCGATAATTTTTTATATTAAAATTATAATAACATTAAAAAATGTTTAAATTGAAGCACTTTTTAGCTAAAAGTTTGACATATAAACTACATAAAAGAAACATTCGTAACTATACTGAAAAAAACATTGAAGAAAGCAATTTGATCCTTAAAACATCCTTTTAATTTTTTATACAAATTTGCAGACATTTTTGCTGTTGTGACAGTGATGATGAACTATTTAAAAAAGTTAAACAAATGATAAATTTCTTGAAACAAGTGTTCAAAGTGTTCATTAATTTACGAAATTTGAAATTTCATAAGAAAAATGTTTAATAATTTATAATTATTTTGGTACATTTTCAAGCAATAAATAAACTTGTTACCTCGAAACATTGCCCAAAATATATTATTATAGAGGATTTGTATAATTTAAATAATTCATTATCTTGTCAAATGTTGGTAAAAGAGAGATATACATTTGAAAAGTCAAATATGTTGCGCAAGGGCCAAGTAAATAACATTCGTAAAAGTTAGATATACAATGCTGTGCTACAAAAGTTAGATACACAATGCTACAAAAGTTAGATACACATAATTTGTTCAAAATGCTTAGTTGAATATTTATCTTTGGATATTACTTTTCCTTAATTAATATTTCATTAGTTTCTTGATTAGTGTTTTTAATTAAACTTATTTAAACAGGCTACAAATGTTTAATTTCTACTATATGATTAACTTAATATTTACAAAGATATTTATTTGAATTTTAGCATAAATTTCTATTTGCTCAACAGCGAAATTTATAATATATCAATTATAAACAACTAACATATGTTTTCATAGGTTTAATTCCCGTAACTAGGGAATTTATTAGCAGTTCGGAAATTAATCCCATTGAATGAAAACTAGTCATTGATTTCATTTTCAATTTTAAACGTGGAGGAAAATTTATCTTGTTGTTTATTATTCTAAAGCAAACTCTGATGAAAATTTAATTTTAGTGGATTTATAATCTTAGCTTATAGAAAGTATGTAACAAGAACTAAAATATTAAAGTAAGTAACAAGTATCCGAAATTAAAAGTCAAGATTAATATGAAATGTAAATAAGTATATCGTAAGAAAAATTAAATTAATTTCCCTCCTATATTAATTCGTCAGACTTTCGGTACATATTTGATTGCTTGATATCTAACGCAAATTTCAATTTAAGATCATTAAATGCTAGTTTTATAAATATCATTTGTAGAATAGGCTGAACTACAAGCAAAGTAAGTTAAAACAGACTATCCAAATAACGTCTATTAATATTTCGAAGAAAAATATGATTCAGAAAAATATAATTCTGCGCAAGGTCTCAATTTAAGTTTGAACTTAGCACATCGGATATTTTATCACAAACTGAGTTTGAACAAGCGTTCGAAACTGCCCAAAACCTATAATTTTAGAAATGGACAAAACACCAACAAATGTACTGAAGGTGAACTCATTGCGTATAAAAAATTATAATTAGCTAAATTATTTCATTTTAAGTATTTTTTCAATATGAATTGAAATCAGACAACTTACTATCTTTTAAAGCTTATAATAAAATCATTTTATTATGCTTAATTTTGTCGAGAATATTTTACCTAATCTGATATATTATGCGTAGAATTTTGAAATAAAATCTCTTTATATTGCTTGGCAATTACAGGATGAGCACAATCCGTAATTGCAGCAAAATATGAATCCGAAGGAATTCTTAGTTCTTCTGATGATGCGAATTAAGCATTCATTTATATAAAACTATTCTTCTATTTCTACATCATTTAAATTATTAAACATTTCGATGCCATAAAAAAAGTTTAAATATATATGTATCATTGTTTCCTAATTGCAGTCAATACGCGATTGCAGTAAAATTTGTATCCACAAAAATTGTTAGTTCAGCTAATGATGAGAATTAAACATTTACAACTTCACAATTTGTAAAAAAAATATTTTTCTACTTAAACATCCTTTAGATTCTATAAAATTTTCGATGATATAAAAAAGTTTCAGATGGATATTTATCATTGCTACTCAATTATAGACAATCCGTGATTGCAGTAAAATATGTATTCAAAGGAATTGTCAGTTCCTCTAATGATGAGAATTAAACATTCACAACTTCACAATTTAAATAAAAATATTGTAGTACTTTAATACATCCTTTTGATTACTATATAAAACATTTCCATGACCTACAAAAAGTTCAGATAGATATTTATTATTGCTTCTTAATTGTAGTCAACCTGTAATTGCATTCACAACTTCACAATTTATCTAAAAATATTCTTGTATAAAAATATTTATTTCTGATTAGTTGACAATGCACTAAAATATGAATCAGAATAAATAATTTAATATGGTGATACTACTTCTAAGGAATTAATAATGCTTAACAGTAGAATTTTTATTAAAGTATATTTGTACTTTAATATACTTCTTTGGATTATTACCCTTAAATTGCAAAAATTTATTATGTAAATTTTAATAAGTTATTAGTTGTTTCTGAATTGTCGATAATTAATAATTACGATAAACTATGTATCTCCATAAAATGCTAATTTTTTTAAAACATTAACGAATTAAATATTCGTTACCCTTACGTTGTACAAATTTGTGATGTAAATTTTTATAAGCTATTAGTGGATTCCAAACTGTCGACGATCAATAATTCCGCTAAAATATGTATGTCCATAAAATGTTAATTTTTTAAGACATTATTAGCGAATTAAATATTCAATGAACATCCCTAACGCATCAAAGCAATATTTCAGTCATTTCCAATTTGAGGAGTGCAAACTTCAAAAGAAATACTCTGATTATTAGCCTGGAGAATTGATTATTGAATTTTCTCTTTTAAGCAGTATTCGTGATTTTTTTTATCAAATAAAACGAGAGAAAATGCTGAGTAAAATTTGAAATTCATTGCATTTTCTTTTTTAAGTTTTTTTCATTTTTTCCATTACTGTAATATTATCATTTAAGAGATAGATTCTTAATGATTACGATGGCATAAAATATTCCCTACATTTTCTCAGGAAATATAGATGGAGCAGCTTATGTAATTGAAAACCCTTCTTGGTAAAAAAAAATATTCCAACTTTCAAAGGGAAATATTTATTTAAAAATCTCTTGAAACAAATGTTTGAAGTTGCATTTTATTTATAATATTTCTCTTTTATGTATCATTGGGGAAATGAAACCGGAATAGCAAACATCGAATAATAAAGTATATTAAAAATAATAAATTCATGGAGAAACAAAATTATGGTTGAATTACCATAATGTATGATGGTAAGACTCATTTTGGTAAAAACACACATTTTATGGTGTTTCATTAATTTGGTAATTTTTCCGTTCGTATGGTAACAGTTTACTGAAAATTCGGGCTTTCAAAATTATTATTTTTTTTACCACAACAATTTAGTAAGAACACAAAAAACTAAAAAGCAAATTTAATCGAATGAGTGTTATTTTTTATGCCTTGCTTAACATTTAAATAAACTTGTATTATATGATTAAGAGGACGCCATACGACTAGAGAGATTTTTCGTCTCAAATTCATTTTCACCAACATTACTAATTTAAAATTTAAATGAAAGAAAAAGTGAGTTCAGACAAACATAGAGTAAGTCTTGAAGTTTCAATTGCCGAAATAAAGTTTTCAAATATAGTACTACAAACAAGTTATTGAAAGAGAACTGACTAATCCTAAGTTATCTTCTCGTAATAAATTTTCCTTTGGATATTTTAAGAATTTTTTTTTAGTATTTGAAACTTACTCAGACTTCATGGCTTACTCTAACTTGGTCTGAACTCATTTTTGTATAATTTAAATTAGTTATGGCGATGAAAGAGAATTTGCTATGAAAAATTTCTTCCCTTGTAAGACGTCCTCTTACGACTAGAATTTGTAGTTCACGATTCAAACGCGGATTAACCGCATGTTCGCTAGCGTTGATCACTAACAAGTGAAACATCAAGGTGTTTGATTTTCTCACAGTATATAGGCAAGGTATTTTTCCTGATTATTTTTTTACAGTGAATCAAGTAGCGACTCAGAATCGTATTACTATAGTTCAGAAGTTAAAACAGGGAGAATTACAATTTTTCATTTACTGGAGACTACAATAACGATAGCTCAGAAATCGTTAAAGCAAAAGTAACAAAATATGCTACTCTGTAAAAAAATAATTTGGATTCTCAACTGAGCAAATGGAGAAAAAAAAGTTTCATGATTTTAAATGGTGAGTTTAAGTGGGAGAATGAAATCTCCACCCTCTCTATATATAAATACAGCGATACATATTTTACGAATTAAAACCTTATAACTTCTAAACTAGTTGTCCAATAGATTTGAATTTTATTTCGTTTGATTTTGCATGAAAAAAGTGTATCGGAAATAATTAATCACTCGGCACTCCCCTAATTGGCATTGAATTTGTTGAATTTTTGATCTTGACATCTCAATGTTCTATTTTTCAAAGTTTTTTTTCACTATCCCTATACTAATGCGACGTGGACTACCATTTATCAACTGCACGTCAATCAAAAATCAATGTGTTAAAATAAATTTCGATTTCTACTCATAGTTTAAATTTGTATTCTGCGTTTTAAAAAAGTGCGTGTTAAGGTAACATTCTACAATGCCTACTTGTTTAAATGTCTTAACTACAGATTTTAAGATAAGTACTGTTTGTTATCGAACTAAAGTTTATTTGAAACATTGTTTAAAAGAAAATCTTTTTTTCACCCTGGATAATATTTCGAAATTTGAAACTGACATTATTAACTCGTGAAAATGTTAAATACCACAACAAAATCAAATCGTTGACACCGCAAAATTTCCTCCATTTTTTCTAACGAATGTGTTCTATTGGAACACGAAACGTTCATGCAGGCATAGAAAAAACTGCATTTTTAAAATGGGGCAAAATGTAAAAAATAAAGCATATTAATTATAGTTATTAAAATACACATTTAACCTTTATTGTTCACAAATTCAAAAGTAAATACTAAGATGTTGTAAATTCGTTAGTTTTCCTTTAAAGTCTTCATTGGAGCGTTCTTTAGGTTAAAGCAATTTCATAAAACTTAATAAAGTAAATAAGTTGTAGTTTCATGCATTAAATAACAACTTACGTCTTTTAAAGGACTAGTCATTCGAACATATCTCCTATTTAAAAGTAAAGCTGGCGATACTTAGGCTACTCTGTTGGGCTCAAACTGGTTGAGGCTGAGCTGGGATTCGAATCCCAGCTTCGACACCACAATATTTCTTCCATTCCTACAACACGTGAAAAGATTCCTGTATCCCCAATCCATGATCCTAAACTATTAGAATAAGAAAACTCTTTACACAAACACTACAAACTTTCTTAACACAAAATCAAGTATTTCCTATAGCTCACGATTGATGATACCATCAAACAAAGTAATTAAGACACAGTTCATAGGTTATTTGACAAAACATAACTCAACCGCAACGTATGTCCATTACCTAAAACACTACCGCTGTCCATTACCTTAAGAAATGCCTAACCAAAGCAGACTGCTATGTCTAGTTAAATTTTATTTTTAAATTTTAGAAAACGTAGTTGCAATTGGTTACAAAACTGTATAGTTTTGTATTCTCGTTTTTTTTTTTTAACTATATCAGTTGTAAACGGTTTCAAAACTAAAAGGTAAACATTTTTCCAAGTGACGTTCTTAATTGGATGGACAGACAACAGCAATTATTTTATCGTAATGTCAGAATTAAAATTTAAATAGGTTATATAATTTTCGTCATAATATCAGAAATGATCCCTTTAAAATGGATAATAGTTCGTCTTTTTTTTTGATAATTTCTTCTTAAGTTTTAATTTAAACTATTCAACAAATACAATTGTGATGTAATAAATGAACTTATTTGATACTTTTAAAACGTTTTCCAAAAAATGAATTAGGAAAACACAAACATTAGAGTATGTAATTACATTAATTTGTAAATTTATGTATACTTCATTCAATTTAGTAAAACAAATTTATAGTTTATAAAAGTTTGTATTCAACATAAATTAAATTATTTCTTAAAATTCTGAACCACAAATCAAATTTTTCCAAACATAATTAATAATTCTCTTCAATCTACTTTAGCATAATGAACGTTTCACCAAACAAAATTAAACAAAAGAC
This sequence comes from Parasteatoda tepidariorum, assembly GCF_043381705.1. NCBI lineage: Eukaryota > Metazoa > Arthropoda > Arachnida > Araneae > Theridiidae > Parasteatoda > Parasteatoda tepidariorum. Next base: position 81,524,301 of record NC_092208.1, read on the forward strand.
TGCATCCAATTAAACTAGTTAAATTTAATCACGGCAATAATGGAATAGCATGTATTTGTAGTGCTTGATAAGCACTTCATAAAGCCTATGTCATGAATAAAAGCCTTATTTTCGACACAATGAGGGAATTAAATTAATGATTCCGCTTCATAATTTAATAAAAAAAAATTAAGTTAAAGGAAGGAAATATCCGAACACATCTGGTAAGACTTTGTTTTGCCTCTTTATATAAAGATAGTAAAAAAAAACATATTTTCAGTAATTTTGAAAGCCAGTTATGTTGGCTAAAAATAATGAGCTATATTTAGTGGAGAGCGTATGTTGTGAAAAAATTAATTATGGCAGCAGAAAAGTTATTTGTTACTTGACAAGTTTTACGTGTAGCAAAATGAAGAACCAAAGATAAAAGCGTAAGAGAAAGTTGATATTATAGAGATGATTATAAAAGAAGTTAACATCTTTTAGAGCCTTATTTCCAAAAGAAAAAAAAAATACTAGATTAAATTAAACTATGTATCAGTTTTTAAGATGCATACGAATCTACCTAATTTATAAAAAATACGATATTCATAAATTTTACATCTATTTATTTTATTTCTTCATTTCTTCTTTAAATTGCATTTCTTTTCTTTATAAACATTGCTCGTAATAATATATTGAAAATTTTCTCCAAAGGGTACCTTCATAATAAATATAGGGGAGCGCTGAAGAGAATTATAATCAAAAATGGAAACAAAATGAACGGTACAAACTGAGATAGAGAAAATACCAAGACACTATTAAGCAAATTACAATAGAGGAAGGCAGACGATGTGGTACATCAAAACAGGTTTGATTGAAGGTTGAAATTTAGTCTGTTTCTAATAATCATTTTTCCACTCCTCTATTGTTTTCTCTCTCAATCAAACCTCTCTATTTGTTTATTACATAGGTTCTGAGAAAAAAATTATGGTCAAAACTACCAAAAAAGTGTTTCTGCCTTTATGGGAACATCAAAAATATTGGTAATTTTTACCGAAGTGTTTAGGTAATGATTTTGGTAAATGTGTAACAAAGAAAACGTATTATAATGTGGGATAAAATTTAATAAATGTGGTAAAATTTGTTATTCTTATCAGGAAATCTTAGAGCATGGCATAAAAAACTTGTATTCGGTTAAATTCACTTTTCAGTTTTGTATTTTTACTAAATGTATGGAAATAAGAACTATAATTTTTAAAACAGACTTTCCGGTAATACTAACCCAGAAGACAAGTGAGCCCCTGGATCAAGCAATGGGACAAACTTGCCTTCGTGAAGGACTTTTTGATGGCTCTAACCCAAATTTGCGTTACATGGAGAAGCAGTTACCAGATTTCGTATTTTGAAATTTTAGTCTCCCAACATTTTAGTATGTATATTTCAACAATCCTTATTAAAAACAAAATGCTCGACATTAAGAACTTTGGCTTAAAAAAAGAAAGAAAAAACATTCTGATAACCATCTTATGATCTAAGGCATCTCATTTAGAAAATTCGTCGCATTCAATTATCATAATAACTCTCCCAGAAGCACAAGTCAAAAGATATTTCGGTTTAATGGACTGATAACTATGCGTCTGAATGTGAAGATAACTTTGTTGAATTGTAAAGGACAGTCTAACGGAATAACTTTGTTACCAACTATTTCGCAGGGTAATTGGATAAAGGCTTTGAGTCATAAAATAAAATATCTAATTACCGTGGTGCAAGATGGCAAGTAATTAATTCAAAGGTACGTAGAATGATTGTCACGTGAACATTTTGCAATGTAAGTTAATGTGATTAACTGTTGTGATATATGTTTTATTAGAAACATCAGACATAAAGATCAGAATATAGGAAAAATATAGTTCATAAAAATGTGGTTGATTTGTATTATGCATATTAAATCATTTATAAATATGAAAAAAATAATTTCTCGATTGCATTATTATGTGATTAACTGTTTATTAATCAAAACAATTGATAGAATATTCTTGTTTTGAAAACCCTCAAATTATTTTCGTATTATGGTGATTAGTTTATAGTCTCAACAAATATTGCTTTTAACCCTAAAGTGCATATTAGTGAAGGTATCTATATATATATTTCTCTTACACAGCACCAAAAAAAAGCCTCATTACAACTCCCCGAATGGCAACGATAGAAAATCGACCAGTGATTGCTGCTAAAAATGTCACATGGCAAATCTAGTTGAAGTGGCTCAACATATAGTGCATTTAAAAACGGAAACAATAACCAGAGTGAGCATTATCAGGTTGTTCAATTCAGATTCATGCCCTAAAAACATGATAATATTTCATTTAAGCTCAATTAGGAATTAATTAATTAATTGAAGTGAGAATGCTTTAAAAGGCCGCTGTTGAATTGATATTTTTCTACTGGGAGCTACCTAAACTTCTAAAAAACGTCTGAGTGTTTGTATTGAATGCATTGAATTTTTTTATATTTCGCGTTTATTTATGCATTGAATTTTCACGCTTTAAAATGCAAAATATTAGTGAAGCTTCTATTGGCAGTAGTCAAGGGGAACTGCCAAAATCAAAACTCCCCGATTTTGCTAATATGTTTCTCATTTAGCTAATGTTTTGATTTTTTCACCATGCACAACCTAAATAGCTGATATACTTTTTTAAAAGCCAATAAGAACATTGATAGAATTCTTCTACATAAGTACAATACTATGTCTTTGATGATAAAATACTATGCCTTTGATGATAAAATACTATGTCTTTGATGATAAAATACTATGTCTTTGATGATAATATACTATGTCCTTGTGCTGGAACATTGTTTTCATTGGCGAGCGAGCGCAGCGAGCCATGGTTCACGGCGTGAACCACATAGGATTGCTTAGCAATTCTCGGGGGTTGGCGCGCGTTAGCGAGCAGGGGGCGGAGCCTCCTAGTATAGTATAGTTTCTATAAATTTTTGTTTTCGTTTTCTCATAGGAGGCTCAGTTAGGCTTCATTAAGATAGGTTTTCATCGTGTTGGAAAGGACTTTGTGTTTTGTAATTTTACTCGTATGATCAATCTCATTTATTTTTAATTTTTTTATAGAAAATTCGATTATCCTCATTTTCAGTTATGAATTTTTTTCTCTCGCTTTTAAAATCACGTCTTATACTTTTATGACTCATTAGTCTATTACTTTCTCCTGTAAGACAAATCTTAAGTTCCGAGTTTTAGATGTCTTACCTCTTGTGTGATACTATATTTTTGACTATTATGAGCAAATTTACAATAGTTTCCGAGTCTTTCTTTCTATTTTACTCAAAAAATGATCACAGTTTTATTTCAATTTCGAATACATTCCTCATCTGGCAGTTTTTCAGTTTTGAATCTATTTCTTCATCTGGGAAATCGCGCTTTACACATTTACACATAAACTCAAATGCAAATTTTTTTCAGATTTGCTATTTTCTTCTTTTCTTGAAAAATGAAACTGTTTAGTTTTATGTTCAATTTTTTACAAGTTTCAATACATATATTGTTCTTATTTTTTCAAAGAAATGAACTTGTTTGAGTATCAATTTTAAATATTTTTCATCGTAAAAGAAATTCCATTTTTCACTTTTGTGAGTAGTTTTTAATTTTTTGCTCATCCTTTAAAGAACACCCGTTTTTTACAGTTTTGAATCTATTTCATATAGCAGGAAATTGAATTTCTTTTATAGTTGTTATATTCTAAGTTCTTATCTTCCAATGGAATTCTGTTCAAAGTTCTTATCTTCCAATAGAAAAATACATAGTTTTTTTGACTTTTGAGTGTTTCCTTTTCTCCCTTAAAATCGCGTATCATTCTTTCATGAACAATTTTTCTCAAGTTACTATTTATTATTGCTTCATTTTGCATAGAAAAGTAGATGTCAATTTTTAAGTTTTAAATATTTTCCTTTTTGGTAAAATCAAATTTTTTTACTTTTAACAAATTTTACATCAGTTACTAGTTCTTTTTTATTTTCTCAAAGAAAGGCGTCAGTTTAATTTTCAGTTCTAAATAATTTCCTTTGTGTATGAAATCATATCTTAGATTTACATAAAAGCATTTATGCGAGTCCATTTTTTATTTTCTTAGAAAAGAAGATGCTTATTTTCAGGTTTGACTATTTTTCTTCTTTTGGAAAATCGCATTTCACACTTTTATGACCTATTTTACATTAACTTGTATCTTTTCTTCACTTGAGAAGCAAAGTTTGTTTTTCAGTTTGGAATATTTTTCTTTGCTTTCAACATTTTTATTGCCAACATTTGTTTTTTTTATTTTTAGAAACGGTAAACTCCATACCAATTCTAAGCTAGTATAGAACAAATACTATGTTTCAGAGAAAAAAAGACGTGCACTCTTGCTTTAAAAAGTTAAATTTCTTGTAATTCAAAACAGTTTTCTAATTCTAAAAAGAAAAACAAAGTAACAATAAAAACTACTAATTCAGATTTTTTATCTTTTCTAGCAACAAAATAAAGCATATTCAACATTATTATATTTTATGAATCAAATTTTTATGTTTCACAAAGAAAAAAACTGACTATCTAAACGAAAAGACAAATATATTAAAACAGAAATTTTTCCAAGTTTATCGTGATTTTCTTTTTCCAAAAGTACTAAAGTTAACTTTAAAGCTTGCTCGATTTTCTACTTAACCAATCGAAATTACACTTATAAAATATTTACTACCGTTTTTTTAACGGGAAAACAGGTACTAGAATTATTGTTGATCATTTTTTATTTGAAAGAACTTGACGTTAAGTCCATAAAATATTTATACAAAGTAAAGAAGTAAGAATGTTGAAAGGTAAATAAAAGTTCTTCAAAATCATACATTCCTACATTTAAGTTAAGTGTTGCATAAAATTCCAATATCTGGAAAACGGAAATAAATAAATTGGACAACTTTCGGTAAGCTTAGAAAAGCTATATTGGCTTGAAAGTGCGTTAGAGAGGTCCATCGATTCAAAATATTTCAAAAGTTTTGAGAAAAATATTCTCATCAGTTCAAAGATGCCTCTTTATTTTCCCATTACTTTTCTACGAGAAACTTAAGCAAAACAATACAACATTTGCTTAAGTATTTTAATTAACTTCTAACGTTTGAGTTTTTTTTTTACGTTTATTTCAGGCGTTGTTCAATTTTACTATATTTAGGTCATGCACTGTTGGAATTTTCATTCTAAAAGTTTTGTAAAATAATCTGCAGCAGTCTGTCCTTCCAAATATACGCAAAATTAAGGTCAAAGAAATTTTTTACGCATTTACGGTTTTAAAACCCATTTCAACTAGTATGGTTAAAAACCATGAATACAAAGCTATACCGTTTTTTAGCATGGTTTCAAAACCATAAGAAAGGAGATAGTTTAGTAATTTTATAGAGCTGCCATCTTTTGGTGAGTGAGCGTATTGTATTTTAATTGCTCAGGACCACAAATTAGGGAGCGCAGGACACTTTTCATGTGTAGAAGGGAATTGAGAAAATATTTTGGTGTCAACGCTGGAACTTCCGTTCTGTCGTACTTTAGATTGACAGATTACCCCTCTCGGCTCTAATTAGGGATTCTCGGCTCTAATCTCGGCTCTAATTCCCATCTCCATGGAACTGAGTGGCTTAGTTATGTGGGTCTAGTTGGTGCGGGAAAATTCTGGTTGTTCAACCGTATTAAATGAAAGCAGTTAATTAACGGTTTTCCTCACAGTTAACGCAGTGAATACCATCTTATTTATGGTTATTGACAATTTTCTGTGAATATGGTAAAATAACAGTTAAATAAATTTCTATTTAACCATACTTTCCGAGAGTTTTTTAAGAGTGTAGTAAACTATCTTTTCAAGTCGGGACAGATTTAAGACTGTTATTTATTTCATTTACCATCTTTTCTTATTTATTTATTTAACATTAACTAACATATTTCAATTCAAACGCCTTTTTGGCAAATTCGTATGGACATTAGTACTTAATTTTTTCATCTTAGTCTGTCATTAAAAACTAATTTTTACCTTACATTTTCGTGCATTCTCATTGAGTAAAGAAATGGTTGTAAGAAGTTCTAAATATATTTCGCTGTTAACAACAAGCAATTCATATAAGTTAACCAGATATTTCGCTCACAATTTTTATTATCACATCAAATTAAACTCCTGAAAATGAAAGTGTAGCTCCATTATTGTATTTAGAGGTAATCACATGATATTACTTTGTTATGCAATATTTTTAGAGGTTTAGTTACCATAATACAGATTGTTGAACAGCTCAAATGTTTTAATAAATTGTAAGTGTCTTTACAATAAATTTAACGTAAAACTGCGTCCAGTCAACGTATGCAATCAAAATTATAAATTTATAAAAACTGTAAAAAATTATAAAGTAATTTCAAAAATTAGCCTTACGAGTTATTGTTTACTAATTTCATGGCGAAAATTATTTAACAAATTTTTATAGTAACTAAAAATATGGAAATAAAATTCAAAAAATCAAGTTTGATGAAATTACATTGGTACTTTAAAATTGTTTATTCTTTGTTTCGTATTTGTACTTTTACTTTTTACTTGTTAATTTTAAAAATCAAAACTTTTTACTCGTTGCTTTTACTTAATATTTGTGCTTTTACTTATTACTTTTTAAAATTAGTGTTCCCATGAATGCGCAAAAGCTGCCAAACTTCCTTGGATGCACTCTACCAATAACCGATGATTTGAAAAAGCCCTTAAAATAAAGGAATAGGATATTATGTATGTTTGGATAGCTGCGTTCTGCTAAAAAACCGAACACTTATTCATCTAGATCCAAAATAAGTTACAAAGTTTGTGAAAAATAACTATAAAACAATGTTTTCGGTTGTATATCAGACGATTTCATTCGATACATTTGCATGGATTTATGTCATTTCTGTCCTCAGACAGAACAAACTTTGTAAAGAGTGGTTGGTTTGAAACAAACTTTTAATGTTTTTTAAATTGTGTAGCGCCATCTAGTGAAGAGTTTCAGAACTAATTTTGAAACTTGGTTAGAATTAACTAATCAGACTAATAAAACATGTCTATATCCTTATTTTTCCTTTTTTTAACGTTTTCTTTTGGTTATATAACTTTTAGAACCACACGGTAACCAATTTGTGCTTCAATTAACAATTTTACGGTGGAGTTGGCTATCAAATCTGCTTTCCCTCGATATATATAATTAGCAGCAATTAAAATTTATATTGTATTTAAATACATTTGTACTATCTCTAGCATACTTTCTTGTCAATGAGCAATTTATGTTTCAGTTGATGATTTTATGCTAAAGTTGGTCATTAAATCTACTTTCCCTCAATATATTAATAGCAGCAATTAGATAGTTTTTAAATACATTATTACTTTCTAATAATTTTTCCATAATTTTCCATAATCTTTTTCAATTAACAACCTATGTTTCAATTGATGATTTATTGCTAGAGTTGGTTATAAAATTCATTTTTTCTCAATATATAAATAGCAGAAATTTTAATATATCATTTACATTGTATTTGAACACATTCGTAATATTATTAGCATAATTTCTTTTCAATGAATAATTTGTTCAAATATTTTGATTTCAAGACATATTTTAATTGCAGTCTAATTCAACAATGTCCTTGAACATAAACAGAATATCGAAAAAAGTAATTAAATTATAGTCAAATCATCCATTTATGCGAAGCTACTTTCTATATGCGAACATATGTAAAAAGAAATCGTTACTATACATTGAAAGTATAAGAATGTATTTAAAATTTCCAGCTCCATTTGTTTGATATTTCAATACTTATCTTTCACCTCACATTCTCCTAAATTGATAGAGTAACAAGTGTTCCGGCATCATCTTCGGAAATTACACGAAATAATTTACCGGGTGGAATAAAAGTTGCGTCGTAAATTCAAAGAAGCAATTGACTTCAGGCATTTGTTCACAAAAGAAAAAAAAGGATTGCCGACATCGGAATAGAGCCGGTTTCGAGAACGTTTTTCAATTTTCCTCGAGTATTTTCCTCACACTTTTCCAAAGTTTGATTGATGATCTAATACCTGGAAACTGCCACCTAATAAAGAAAAGTTCGGAAGTCCACCAAACTGTTGTTAAAAAAGTTGTAAAGCTTAGGCGGACTTGTCTTTTGGTACTTTCAAGTTTCACTTTGACGAAATAATAAAACAATGTTTCTGCACAAAAAAAAGAAAAAGAAAAAAGGATATATATATATATATCAACGCCCAAAGAAGAGTTTTAATTTCAACAATAAATTTTGAAATCAATTAAGGTGAGAACATTGCTAAATTTAAAAAAAATATCTATATATTTTTTAACATATTGTGGTGGATTATACATTCATTCTTTAAAAAAAGTACTTGTTCCTTTTTTTTAAGTCACAGCGATGGTTGATCGATACAAATTCCGCATCCGGTTGGCACCAACCACGGTGCTGACGAGAAATATCCTCAGTGGTAGACGGGTTAGAATCCCTTTGCCGTCAGGCTAACCGTGGATGGTTCTTGTGGTCTTCCTCTCCTTGTAACGCAAATGCGGGTTTGCTCCATCAAAATGTCATCCACGAAGGCATTTTTCTCCCATTACTCGATCCAGGAGTTCCCTTGTCTTCTGGATTGGGTTCAAAATTACAAGGCTACGGAGTTGAACATTAGTAGTCTTAAACCCATAAAGTTGGGTACCCTGTTCAACGACGGTTATAAAATATAAAATATATTAGAAACATATATTAACAATTTAGGTACCTATTACCACAGTACTTATACCATTTAACTTTCACACAACATATACTAGTATATTAGCTACTTACTACTACAGCCCCATATAAGTCTATTTAGTAACAGTTTGCCTATTTTTGCGACCTCCCGGAACGAATAAATTATTAAAAAAGCTATTAACATTTGAAATTTGATACTGAAGTATACTGTGTACATTTCTTTCAATTATAAATTATCAAAACAACAATGTATAACATTAATATTTGATTCAGTTGTCAGCATTTTTTTAAAAGTCAAGTCGTTGCTCTCAATTCAGTTATATTTTGCAACATGGAAATAATAAAAATAGTTTCCTGTGCGTTAAATTTAATTTTCTCTTTTTTTAATTTTACATCATTTTGAGGAGAAAAAAAAGCTGTTCAAGCGAACTTTTAAAAAAGCATTATTTTCAATGAAAATAATCAATGAAGAAAAATTTAGCATTTAATTTGAAAGAGTTTTATTTATTTGCATAAAACATAGTTCTAAACATGCAAAATGACCTTATAAATAAATATGATTTTAATTATTTTTTATCAATGCTGTTACTGAAAAGAGAAAAACAATTGTAATTATTGAAAAAAGTTTTTAACATTTAATTAATAAAAGTCGAAATTTCTTTCAGCTTTGTATCACGATTCGCAAAAATTCAATTTCATGTTCAGTTTTCTGACGAAAAAAAATTCCTCTAATATTTCTTCCATAAATAGCGTGTATTTTAAAATATTACTAAAAACATCAAACGGAAAGAAAGAAATGAACTCAACAAATAGGGAAGAAATTTAAATAAATATTATCTCTTTCGAAAAATCCACAAAGCATTTCAAAAACATGGTGTTTTTAATTAAAATAGAGCTGCTTAGACCTAACTCAATAAAGAATTTTAAGATTAAATTCCTACCATTTCCTGATGTTTATTGGTTTAAGAAGCAGAAAATTAATTTCTTAAAGTTTTTTTTTTAAACAGAGCATCTTGTCAAATTTCGTAATTCTTGTTTGTGTTTTTATATAATGATTTTAATATTCGTAGATGGAAAAAAAAATATTTGTTTATTGTTTGAAACCGAAAAGGCTTTTTAGAGCTTTTTTATTATATAACTTATCTAATTCTGGATTATTTATGGTATTTTCACAACGCTTTATTTATTATCTTTTTATAACTTACGCTTCGTAAGTCACACTAGTTGTACTTCAGTAAGATTATAATTTTTATTTTGAAAGTTATTAAATAACAAAATTAAATTTGATAAAGAAAAATTCTGTTTAAAGTTGCAGCTGATATCCGTAGAAGAAAAAGCAAATCAACTTAATTATTTTTAATACATTATGGTGTAGTAGTAGCATATTGATGGCAATTTCTTTTTTACGGATCGAAAATTTCATCGCAAGAGATTTCGAAAATGTTATATATTAATCTTAGTCTGTTTGTTTGGTAAGAGGTTAGTATGTTTTCATTTATTTTTTTATTAAAAATACGATGGGAATAAAGCTATAGCTTTGCAAATTAATAAAACAAGAATTGTGTTAGCTGTTTTCATTCACTTATTTTAATGTCCACATCCATTTTTTTTAATAATGGACAATGAAATTAATAAAATAATTCCAAAATATTGATGAGGTAAGATGTTAATTGATTAAAAACTTCATTGCCTTCAAAAATATACAAAATGGAAACAACAGTTGACATGTTTCAAGTGCTCAAAAGTTCGCATCTGGCAAATCTTAAAACAGGGAGCTTATTTTCAAGCTCTTGGAACATGTTTACTGTTATATCCATTTTGTATACTTTTGAAGGCAATGAAGTTTTAAATCAAGCAATGAACAAGGAAATACATTTTTCATAATTTCACGAGGTGCTTAGAGCACTTAACGCTTTTAGGATAATCAAGTCTTATAAGAAGTATTAATTAAGCCATCTTGTTAATTTCTCAGTATAACTTAGCTATTTTAAAAGGACTTCAAAATCCATATATTACTTTCAAAAGCCGATGTCTGACAATGTTAACATTCTTTACATTGTTAGCATTCAAAAAGTTGCATAGGTGCTTAAAATATGCGTTAAACATTATTTCTTACATATCTTTCTTACACTTATAACTTTCTTACTTTTAATGACAAAAGTTTAATTCAGTGCCCTTATAAATATTTAGATTTCAACATTTCTTAAATTGTCTTAGGCCCATAGAATTTTTCAGCGTTTTTATTCTTTAGTTTGAGAAATTTTGGTGTGTTTTCAAAGATTTGTGTAAGAATAGAGTTTTGAAAAACTAACTGTCTGAACTGAACCTTTCACTCTGAATTGTAAAAATAAATCAAAGCGAAGTTATGGAAAAAGTACGGCAGCAGAGATTTTAGACAAACTCCGTACGAAAATATATAGATCTTAAACTTCGAATCTCCCGTAATTTTACAAAGCAAATAAAGGATCAGCCTGTTAAATAAACACCATTGCCCATAAAATAATAATTTCTACGTAAATGATCCCTAGTAAAAGAGTGGACGTCATCCGTAAAATGAAATTCAAGATCAACTATTTGCCAAAATTTCGAGACATCGCTGACATACAGAACTTTAAAAAAAAATGAAACAATTAAAAAACAAAAGAAAAAACAATGTGCTTTAGTGCATTTCTTCCTTAAAAATTTTAGATTTAAATTGTGAAAGCTAATGTCAATTACAAACGTAAACATCCTGCTGAAGTGATAGATGTCAAGCAGACTGATTTATATTTATCAATTAATTTACGTAAGACTCAATACTGTAAGAATATCCAATAAAAATACTAATCGCGCAATACCTATTTAAAGTAGCACAAGGAACGAAGTACAAGGAACTGACTTTTTTGATTGAAAATTATATTAGAATTTAAACCCCGAGTTTATAGATAAAATCGCAAATTTTACCGAGAAAATTGATTAGATTTAAAGTTTAGTAGAATAGAATAAAGAAAAGCTAATTTTAAAGGAATTTCGTTTTTATTTAACTAATTATATATATTTATATAAAATATTTCCAGTTTTTTTTAATTTATTTAACTCAACATGACGTATTCATAACATTATATAACCTGAATAAATATTATTAATAATAATTCCAATTGAAAATATTAATCCTTATCCTCCAAACATTTAGAAAAATTTTGGTATAAATTTTCTAGTGAAATTGGAAAAAAATTCTAGATGAGCGATTCAACATTATTCAATTTTTTTCTATTACTATAGCTTCACAAAATTAAGGTCTGAACCGGAAATCAATATTGTGAAATATGAATGTTTGGCTCACATCGCTTTCATGGCCCATATCCGGAGCATTTTATGCCTAGTTGGCGTCAATTGAACATTCTGGGAAATATAAATGCCACCAATAAACATTTTTTCTACAGAAACGACCCATAACCAAGCTATTTGCATAGGATTTCATTTGATAGCATATTTCTCTACCCCTCCATTTGGAAAAATATATTATTCGAACTTTTCTTCAGAAATAGAAGTAAAAAGGGTTTTTCCAGAAAAATACGATTGTTATCAACAACTGAAATTTCTCAAACCTTAATACTTAACGTAGCATTAAAAACTAATCTGAATATTTTACTGGTACGTGAGATACTTACACAAAATAAATGGAAGATATATATTTTCAAACATAAAACTCCACAGTTTTATCTTGAATTTATTTCATGATTTCATGAATTTTCTTACGCTATTTTCCGGTTTTGTAAAGTTTGAAATTAGTTTTGAACTATTTCATCCAATTTTATTGTTGAAAACCATGGTTCTGGGGTACCTAATTTATTTATTTTATTTTTCAAATTATTTTATAACAGTTTTAGTATTATTAGACGCTTGATAATAAAACAAATAAAATGGTGATGATGTTAATAAGGATAAAAATAATAATGATGGTGAACGTAAATAACTTGGTATTATTTCACTATAAACCTGAAATATGCTGAGTTAAAAAACAAACATAGTTACTTAAGAACATGGTTATAGAATTTTATTCCATATCTCTAACTGCAGTTATATCTAACGTATTTTAAGAGAACAATGATAGATTGTGGTATCGATGGATTTTCACATCTGTTTTATTCATGCTTTTTTCAAGAGTAAGGTTAGTGCAAAAGAAATTGAGTTCCTCGTTAAATGTGAAAAAAGAGAACTTTACGTCTTGTCCTGTTTTATAAATCCGCGTAATGAGGTATATAAATTTTTTTTCCAAATGTGGATTTCAATCGTGTATACAATTAAAACTCGTTGTTACGAAAACGCTTAACACGAATTTTCACTTAAGACGAAATAGGTCTTGGAAAACAATATTACTTGCATTGTTAATTTGATGCAATTTCTTCTACTTAAGACGAAATGAATATTCCAACTAAGAAAAACAAATTCCCCGTTATAACCTTTGGAACATCGTTGAAACAGGTTTATCGTCTTAAACAACCCAGAAAGGACAGTTACCATTAATTGAAATCAATGTGCTGTTAGTGATTTTACAAGCTGAGTACCTGATGGGATATAGACCTTTGACAACAATGCGGATTCAAAGAATATACATAGGTGAAGAAGGCTTGCATTCATAGACATAATGTAAACCAATCCCCCAAGGTTTGGTGTGATCCCTATGTATAAAAGAAAAAACAACATTTAGGATTACAGCAGTATAGGTTCTTGAATCAGGTTTGCATCCTCCTCTGTTCCCTTGAGTTGGGGAGGAGAGGAAAATTTTTCTCTTTTTGTTTATTATTGGTTTGTTCTGCATTTTTAAACAATTGATAAATAGTACTGTACTAATAACTAAAAGTTTTTTTTATAATACATTTATATCATGCATGTTGATTAATTCTGCTAACACATTTATCAAAGAATAAAATGGCTGTTGGGGGAAGATGCGTACCTAACCACACATGCAAAGTTGTCCAACATACACATTCACAGGTGACGTACCTCCTGACTGTCACTTTGTTTCATGTGCTGGACCTTAGTTGGTATGATGTTCTGCTGAATTTGAGTATGTTGTTCAAAATATTTTTCTGGTATAGAATACTGCACCGAGTCACTCCCCGCGTTAGTTACCTATTCGAAAAACTGAACTTCTTCTCTTTTCTATATGTTTTGATGGAACGATGACCTAGAAGGTAACTTTGAAGAAAGAGAAATAAATTTCATTCTTGCCTTGCCTGCGGTAAAATTATTTTGTGACCTTCATTCTTTGTTGGGCATTTAATTTGGTTGCTAGCAAGTCGTTGATTCAAATTGTATATATTGTTTCAAGAAATTATTTCTGTTTTAGTTTCACACACGTATATATAT
>NC_092208.1:81540734-81559153 GCF_043381705.1 Parasteatoda tepidariorum
TATATATATATATATATATATATATATATATACATATATATATATTTATTCATGAGAATAATATAGAATTCATGAGTTATATATTGATAAAACTATTGACTTAAAAGAGACAACAGAATCAATCTAGAATCCACTTTGAAAAGGAAGAGCCTCATTCTCATTGGAATCAATTGAAATTCTTCAATTATAAATTTGAATTAAAGTATCTCGATTAGACATCGGTATTCGCTTTGTGTCATTAACGAACTACCTTTTCTAAATTTCCAAATGCAATTACAGCATTTGAATATCAACTTTACGAACTATGAACTATTCAAATAGAAGAACTTTGAGCCTCATCATCTGATAAATATTTAAGTACGAATTGTGCCTTTCTCCAATTTACATATATTTCAAGAGAAGTAGGTAAAAAGATACATTTTGCTTATCTACTTTCTTTAATAAATAGTAAAAAGAATAGGAAAAGTAGTAAAGTCTAATTTAAATTGTTCTTTTTTTTAAAGTTTTTTTCTTTAAAATAAATCTAACAAGCATCTTTATAAGAGTATATATCGTAAAACAGTAAGTTTACGATTTCTAAAATAAAGAAGCAATATTTGTGCAGCATTCTTAGAAGTTCCATTATTTCGAACCACTTAGGCCACTTAGGCAGGCCACTTAGTAAGAATGGAAGAAGACCGTATTGTGAAAAAGATCTTTGATGCCCGGCCGACAGGAACACGTAGAAGGGGCAGGCCAAATCTCAGATGGCTAGATACCCTGGAGAAAGATTTATCTATATTAAAAATAAAGAATTGGAAGTCCATTGCCAAAAGAAGGACAGCTTGGAAAAAACTACTGGAGAAGGCCAAGGCCCATCCTGGGCTGTCGAGCCAGTGAGGAAGGGAAGGAAGGAAAATAAAGAAGCAATATTTGTGCAGCATTCTTAGAAGTTCCATTATTTCGAAACTATACAGTCAATTGTAAATTCTAAAACGAATAATGGATTCTTAACATTAATAACAAATTCAAAGTATGTTTACAAAACATGTTTTGAATATGATGGAATTAAAGATATGGAATATTTGGAATTGAAGTTATTGTGGATATAGTATTAACTTATTATAGTTTTGTGGATATAGTTAGATAATTCATTTTTTTTTCAATTTTGACTTATGCATATGGCTTGCTTCCAAAATTCGATGCAATTTGTTGTCTGCATAAAAAATATATTTTCTTGAACACGATTTAAATTTTACATGATTTCTTTAATGACATGAGACATCGGTTTAAATATTTTTTTTTCTTCGTTTTCACACAGCAAGAATAATTTTTTTCTCCATTTCCAAGTAATGTCCAAATAGAAATATGATTTATATATTTGTTTCTAAATAGAGATTTTTAATTATCATATGATATGACTTTTAAATATATAACCAGAAAGGAATAAGATAATAACAAGATAAAAAAAAATTAAACCACCAACTCACTGAGATTCACTCTGAGACTCACTGAGATGTATTCATCGCCATTGTATTAACTCTTTGAAGCATCAGTTATATTTGCTTTAGTTTTACAACTATTCCTTTGACCTTGTGTTTCCAATATGACTAATGGATTTTAATTATGATTTCTTCATAAACTAAAAATGATTATATGAAGAAAGTAAAGGTAAAGGCTTGTTTGACTGTCATTCGAAAAAACAACATCCTCGATTTACAAGTAATATCCAAAAAGGAAAATGATTCTCTTACATTTTTTTTTTCAAAATGGATGCTTTAGAGTAATTTATTGTATTGTACATATGATGACTCCTAAATAAATAACTGAACAAAAATAAGACAATAACATTAAAACTAGAATAAAACCACCAAACCCACTGAGATTTGCTATTTATTCATCGTGATTTGTATTAATACCTTGATGCACTATTTATATTTGTTTTAATTTTACAACTATTCCTTCAACTGTTCGTTTTCAATAGGACTAATGGATTTTAACTTCGATTTCTGAACAAATAAAAAGGATTACATGGAAAAAATGTTTTTTAAAAAGGCATTATTTGCAAGTCCCATATCTGGCAAACTTGGCTTACCCACATGTCATTAGAAACACAACAGAAATTTTTGACCTGGTTTTCAGCAAGTTCAGTAGAGGTTCAATGGTCAATTTGATGGTCAATTATCACAAAACTTTCTTCGTTTTTGACGAAATTGTTTCCTGAATATGCCCTGAGCAAAAATTTTGCCAAACCCTAGGGCGAGTCGAACACCTTGGCCACGATATAGGGTTGTCAGCTTAATTCATTTATTTACTCTCGATTGTCTAGACTCTGACAATACACTACGATGAGGTTTCGAGTTGCGGAAACATTTCCGTCATGTATTTGAGATTTTACGTGATTTCGTAACGAAATGTTTCTCAAAATTAACGAAGTACTGCTCAAGAATTTTTGAATCATCGAAACTGAGAGTTTTATTTCTGAAAGCATTTCGAATTCTCTCAAATTTCTCCTCGTGCCATGGAGAAAACGATTAAAAACAGGCAGCAAAAGGGAAGAAAAAAATTTTCAGAGAGAAATATTGCTGTTAAGGCAAACAACGGATTGGATATAAAATTAAAGCAGTCCCATTAATTGTTTAGAAATTTTTGCACGTACAAATTATGAAAGTTCAGAATTTGAACTTATTTAAGCATCTTACATCGATATCTTTAAAGCATAAAAAAATGAGACTACTTACGAGACTAAATCCCAAAGTAAAACAAAGACCTCAGAAATAATGAGAGTAAGAAAGCCAAATATCAATCAATCAGGATAAAGAATTTGGTTTTATGGTAAGATAAAGAATCTTCAACAGATTTGAATTCTTTCTTTTTCCTCAAAATAAATACTTTCATATTTTTCTCTATTTTTCACGATCAACCTGAAAACTCAATTATATCGACTTAAGATCAATCGAAATTTAATATAAAAAGCAGTATTACATCACTGTTAAAGAAAGAAACAACTGATTTCCCTCGTCCTTAAAAGCTACAATCGTTAAGATAATTATCTCTAAATAATTATTGAACAGTTTTAATATGTTTAGTGTGCAGATGATTTTTCATATCTAAATTGAAAAGAACTTGGATAAAGGCTCTAAATGATGCCTTTGAAAACGTCGACAACTCTCATCGGTAAATCTGTAGTTTAATATTATTAACATTGATTTATTTTGAAACATTGATTTAAAAAACATTGATTTATTTTGAAAAGGTATAAGTTATGTTACTGAGGTTAAAACAGTAAAATAGCTTAAATGGTGCTGGATTAAGCATACTCGGGACCCAAGGTCATTCAAATTCTTGGGGTTTTTAGATTAATTTTTTTCTTGTATATTTTTTATTTATTCAAATATAAAAGTATTTATACATCTTTTCATTGAAGAAAGCATATTTAAAATAAAATAAAATAATAATAAATTAAATTTTACTATATTTTGTTAAATTAGAACTAAAAAATAATCATAACATTTTATAATCATAATATATTACAAATTGATTTTTTTTAAATCATTGTTTTTCTTAATTTTTTAAAAATTATTTTCAAAAAATCCATTTTAAGGGGACTTCTAATCATTGGAGGCCCCAGGCCATGGCCTAGTCTTGCCCAATGGGTAATACGGCGAAAGAAAAATAGAGTTCAAATTTGATTTTGGTATTAAATTAATTGCAACACTAAATTAATGAGTTGTACACTTGAATGGAATGGAAAAGTTAGCCGCTACATTGATTGTTAAGAAAAGAATATAAGTATTTAAATTCGTTTTCTATAAAATGCTATTTAGTTTAATGATTAAGAAATTAAATATATGAAATTAAAAGCCCGGTGTTATGTAATGCTCATAATGACATCACAATTACTTTTCTGATAATCTTCCTTTCAAAGCATTTGGACTTTTCGAGTTTATCCACTTTTGTATTGTTTTATATTTTATATAATTCTGTTCGATTTATTCAGTTTTCTTCAAAGGATGAATTTTCTTTTCTTTTTCTTTTGTATTTAAATTTTATGTATTTTTTCTTCCTTTTTTTAATAGAGATTACGATTATAGAGATAATTCAGTGTAATAAATATCAGGTTATGACCCTTTCTTTTAACAAAAATGTTAGTGTAGATAATAAAAGGTAAGAATATAAAGTACAATAGTCCTTTCTTTAAAAAAATACATGCCGGACAACGGCCCTTTGTCCTAAAAATTATCAATGTTAGGAATGAAATATCTTCATGCTCTAGGACTCAATCTTAATGGTTCGGGGGGATTAATAAGTGCAGACGATATTTTAAGTTACGAAATCGGACACAAAAACGTTCTTTTTCTGAATAAATATGCCTTTTTTTTGTTGATGAATTTGTATTTCAGACACAATCTGGGAAATACAGTCCCAACAATTTGGTCAAGAGAGCACTCCAAAGTTTGGAGTGTTCTCTGGACCAAATTCATTTACAATTAATTTTATTTTGCCTATTTCGCTATATCTCGAGAACTTTTTAACTGAATTAAAACACTTTAGCACGGAATTATAAAATTTGTTTATCCAAAGATCATTCCACTAAAAAATTAACTTATGGTTAATATTTATCATTTTATTTAATAATAGTCGAAAAATTTTGACTTTAAGGTATACAAAATTTTTACATCATTTTAAGGAATGTAATTTTACATAAAACAATACAAAATGTGAGCGAAAGTGACCGAATATTTTCTCAGAAATTGAATTTTAAAACTACGATTTTTTGAAGATTGAGTTCTAGAACGTGTAGATCAGATCACTAGATTAAAAGTTAATCAGAGTGATCCGCTTTTTCTTTTGGGCATAGTAGAATCTACATCCTTTAGGGAGGTTAAAATTGAAAACACAGTGCTACATGCTTGTTCCTTTAGCAATCTTTCTTCTGGGAATCTTTATTTTACATAAAACACTTAATACATAAAATTAATTTATATAAATATAAAGTCATGTTTTACAAGAAAGGCTAATAAATAAATAACCAAAAAATCTACACTGTCGGAAGATTGTAATAAATTATTAATGAATTGAATTAATTTAATATCTTTTAAGTCTTGCACTTAAGCCTTCCCAATCCTCAATCATTATTTTAACCGAGATGTTTTTACTTTTACAGCTATGAGAAGATTATAGTACACCTCTAACTATCATTAGTTTCATTTAAACTTTTAATTACTCGTACACACCTGATGATAAAAACATCCTAATTAAGGTTTCATACTTACATAAGAACAAAGGAAATATTTTTCTATTATCGCATTTTAAGATAAATGACAAATCATCAAGATTAGTTTTGAGAATAAATTAATTTTTATTGATCTGCAATGCTAAGAATTAGTTAAGCTCTTTTACATTTATTTTTAATTAAAATAATCTTCTTTAGTTTAATATATGTACAGAAATATTCCGAGTTATGATAAAAAATTTCATTAAATTAAAGCAGGTATAAAATGTCTTTAATTAGTAATGTTAATTCTGTGGTATTAATATGCATAAAACTAATGCAACATTAAATGTGGCGAATAAAATTCTGAAAACTTCTGTAAAGTAATAATGTTGCTGAAACTAATAAATATTTAAAGCTAGCTCTTACTTATTAATTAATAAAAAAAATTCATGGTGGTTATTTCTGTAATAATATTTATAAATAAATTATCAGAATTTCGGTTTTGGTTGCATCATCTGTAAAATCCATTTTTAACGTGAAATATTATACCGTGATATTTACTGTAATAATTATTTAATTTAAGTGAATTTTAAGGTAATTATTGCTGTAAAAATTATGGTATATCAGATTTTTGTTCCGTAACATATACCTGTGAAAACGGATTTTACAGCAAAAAGTACCGGGGCCCTGACTGCCGATACTTCTCACCGTAATTTGATATGGAATTTTTTACAATGTAAAAAATGCATTCATTGTGTGGAAACTGATCGTTACTCTAATACTTCATTACAAGGTTAATATAACAAATAGTTTATAAAGTGTTGCACTGCTGTGATTTTTGAAAAAAGAATTTTTTTTTCGAGTGGATTATGAGTCACATGTTAAGTAAAGGCTCCCACATTTATTTTTACGTCATCGTTTAAAAAGAAACTAAACAAGCATTTAATTAAGAATACAAAACTTCCTTTTACATAGATTTGAAAACAGCATACTAGATAAGTTGTGGTTGGTTGGTTGGTTGGTTCTAATGCTACTTGCCACACGGGCAAGCCTGCTTGGTGAAACCGAGCAAATTTAAGGCAGAGTGAGAGATTCTTGTTTTTCAGTGGCGCCATCTATGGCCAAGAATTCGACTTCTGCCACATCATACGTCACGCCTGTTTATAAGGTGGACCCATTCATACATCATTCATTCATAGATAACTTGTTCCTATTTGAACGTCATATAAAACAAAAAAAATCTTCCGGAGACAGGGTTTAATAATCAAATAAAACGAAGAAAGGAGAAAGCTTTCATCAAAGCTTTTAAAAAAAGAAAATTGCGGATCATATTTTTTCCGAAGAAAAAGTCGAATTTTACTGGACTATTAAGTTATTTATCATATTTATACTAGGGAGCTAGGCCCCCTGATTGCTGTCGCTCACCAACCCGGATGATTGTTTCGCAATATTTGTTGTTTCTTGGCAGAAAGCAGTTCTTCCACTAAAGTTAAATCATTCACCTAACATACACCGAAGAGCCATTACATTATGACCACCCTCCATCTATAACAATGGGCTCGCCCAGATTTTCATGTTTTCTCGCCTAGGACCAATGATTTCATGGAGCACATAAGGACCCATAATCCTCATAGAACAATCCCCAACGTCTGTAAGCTACTTGAACATAGTTGCAGACCAGGTTTACCCATTCATGGCAACAGTTTTTCCGGCCGGGGATGGTGTTTACCAACAGGACAATGCACCATGTCATAAGGGTCGAATCGTCGAGGAACATTCCAGTGACTTTCAAGTCATGTCTTGGCCCCCAAATTCACCTGACCTTAATCCAATAGAACATTTGTGGTCCTACTTGGAAAACCAAATTCGTGCTGCCACGCTACCCCCTCGCAATGTGAGGGAATTGCAGAACCAGTTGGTGAGCGCTTGGTACCAGATACCTCAGACTACCTATCAGCACCTTGTGGAATCAATGCCAAGGCAGTTTTGAGGGCTAAAGGTGGTCCTACATATTATTAGCAGGGTGGTCAGAATGTATGGCTCTTCGGTGCATATGTACTAAAAAGAATTCTATTTGCTTAGGCTTGTGCATCCACTTCCCACGTCCAAATAATAATATTAGTATTATAAACATTTAGATCTATTGGTGAACAGAAGTAAATTTTTTAAGTAATCATTCTCTAAAATAACATTTATATTGCTATAACATTATATTGTTCACTCACATTTGATGAGTTCACAATCGTAATTTAATATTTTCTCTTACGAAACAGGCGGACATATTAAATACTATTTCTGCTGGCATTTCATTGTGCATGAAGCTGATTTTTAAGTTCTGAATAATTTGACAGATCTCTTTAACTATAATTTATAACTGTATATTAATGTTATTTGCCCAGATATAATAAATGCGAAACAGTTAATAAGATTATGAAAAAGGAAAAACTGAATTCTACCACGTGATTATTCCACCAATAAAAATGCATATACAACAATGGAAAACTGCGTCACCACGATTTTTATAAATAGTAAGAAAATATTGTTATGAAAAATTATTTTTATTTACGTACGTATTATTATACCTAAAATAGGATGCGCATAATCCTCTAGACGTAACTTTATAAATTGTTTTTGACAGAAATAATTTCCACAGAAAAAAAAATAGATCAAATAATGCTCTCTGAAACTTTAACCCCATGTAATCCTCAAAAAATTCTCAACAATACTTTTGAAATGTTTCTACATTCGTGCTCTAAGTATGTCTGTTTACATTCAGCGTATAGTCATAAATCTAGTGACTATGAACTTTTTTATATTGCTAGCTTTTTCTGACGTCAATTCTCATTCCCAGAAGTCAATGCGGCAGAACTGTCGGTGAATAACGCATCTTGACTTTTCCATGGTTTTGTTCCATCAAAAAGTCTAAAAAAGACTCCTCGAATAGTTCCCTCTCTAGACGTAAAACACTGTTTTTTATGTAAAAGTAGAGGGTTTATCATTCCGTAGTTGCTTTTTCTTAGAACATCTGTTATGATTATAGGAACACATATGATACCATTTTAAAACAATCATATTTCATGAAAGCACAAGCTGGTCTATTTTTAAGATTTATAGCTTTTGTGCATTTGCTTTCAAAAGATTTTTTTAATGGTGTATTTATTTTTTTATAATATTCTTTTTGTAAGAAAATTCTTTCTCCAGAATTTTTTTCACAATTTAAATCGTTCGTGGTATTCATAGTTGTGACATATAAATGCATTAGTAAGAAATATTCGCTTTGTCTAAAGTATGAAATCAAATTTAAATGAAATATTTCAAGAATTAAGAATTTATTTCATCGTTTTATAGTTTTATTTTACTAAATATGTTGTTGGATAAAAATATAGTTTAAGTTTCGAAATAATGTTATGCTGCTTATTCTAAATGGCATAATAAATTTCATTATACAATGTTGAAATGTTCATTCTAAAATTATGGTAAAATAATTGGCAGCTCTCTGTCCATAAGATTAAACGTAAAGTTTACGGTAAAGAACATTTTTTTCCTTTATAGTTTTGAAACCATTTACAAAAAGTAATAGTATAAAACCATGAATACAAAAATTTACGGTTTTTTAACCAGTGGCTAACGTTGGAAATTCTTCATGTGTTGAAAGGAATGGAGGAAATATTGTGGTGTTACCACTAGGACTCGAACTCCAGTTCTTCCGGTCATGAGATTGACAGATAATCCCGCTCGGCTATGATATGTGCGCAGTTGCAAAGAACTAAGTATCTTCATTAGTTGGTTAGTTCGTGCTATAAGATTCTGGTTGTTTAACCATAATAGGTGAAAGCAGTTAATAAACAGTTTTTCTCAAACTTAACAGTTTGAATACCATTTTATTTATGGTTATTTGACTGTTTTGATTAAATATGGTAAAGTAACCATTCAATAACTTGTTATTTAATCATTTTTTCCGAGAAATTTCTATCAATGTAAAGTGTTATCTTCTTTTCATAATTAATGTCTTTAATAGTCATATTGTTGTAGAATTCTTGTAAAATAGATAGTAAAATTAATATCCGAATACGGAATCTAAAAATAAAAGGTAAAAATTAATTTTAATTTCTGACCAATTATTATTGAAGTCGGACGAAAAATAAGCTGAACTAAAATCATCACAAATCAGCTTTATCTTGAGAGACTGAAGTACAATGAGCTAAAAAAAATTCAAAAAAGTAAGATATTTGAAATTCGATTTCTCAGGAGCTATTTGACCGATTTTGCTCAAATTTTGTATTTTGCCATGTAAAATTATGCTCTTTAAAAATATGCAAAAAATTGTATACCTTACAATTCCAATTTTTTACCCATTATTAAGTAAAATAATAAAATATTTAATAGCGGTTATTTTTTTACATGGAATTATCTTTGGACAAACGAATTGTATAAGTGTGTACCAAAATTTTTCCATTCACTTAAAGGTTTTGGAGATTCTACTTTACCCCTATATTTTGGGGGTCAGAAATCCTAATCCGTTCAGAAAAAGTTATGTTTATTCAGAGATAGTAAGTTTTTGTATCTGATTTCTTAACTTAAAGTATCGTCTACCCTTATTAATTAGCATATTTGAAGACACCCTCTCTCAAGCCATTAAGTCCTAGAACGTGAGGATCCTATCATTAGATCAAAAGTTATTCAGCTGGTCCCTTTTTTGCGCTTTTACTAAGAACCATGCTTGAAAACGGAAACACTGGTTTTAAAAAAGATTACTTTCTTCTTAATGCCCATTCTTTACTAATTCAAACTTCAAAAAAAAAAAAAATTATTGCTTAAACATTAATTCCTAACGTTAATGTTTCTTAACTTCTTGAAAGGATTCAAAAATTATTATCCAAGACTATAACTTCTCTTCCGTAATATTTGTAAACAATGCGATTCCTAGTTATCGTTGATCCGTAATGTAGTTTTTAACTCATTTAATGAGATTCTCTCTGTTACAAAAACTAACACTGACATGGTGAAACTTGCTAATCCTTTCGGCCTGCCTGGTGAAACCAAGCGCATTTAAGGCAGAAATTGCGTTTCTTGTTTTTCACGTGAGCCATCTATATGCAAGAATACGACTTCAGCCACATACACCTCACAGCCCGTTTATAGGGTGGGCTTACTCATTCATCCACGGATCGTAATTTTCACTTGAACCAGAGAACCATCCAATACAGTGCCGCCAGAGGTTTGATTTGTTACTGGATCATGGAGGACTTTGGGACCCGACAGATTTAACGCGCACTAGCCACCATTTACTACACGGAGAGTCTTCGACCGGTGGGGATCGAACTGATGACCGCTTGGACACGGCCCCGACACCCTACCAACTAGGCTATTCCAATCTCAGTGAATGTTTTATGTCATATCTCTAAACACTCTGAATTTTTGTAAATTATGTGATGACTGTAAGAAGACTACACAGTTAGAAATTTCTCAGAAAATATGGCTAAATAACAATGTATTTAATTATTATTTAACCTTATTCAAACGAAACAGTGAAATAACCATAAATATGATGGTATTCAAACTGTTAATTTTGAGAAAAAACGTTTATTAAATTTTTTTCAACTAATATGGTTAAACAACCAGAATTTGATCGCTCCAACTGGACCAGAGGTCACCAAAGTGGTCTATATAAACCCCCAGGGGTCCATTTAGCAAAATCGGGGATCGATCGTCGAATGGGAGTCGATCCGAATCGGAAATGTCGATTTGGGTCCGAAGAAAAAACAGTTCTTAGTACGCAAATCACACATACCTAATTAAGTATGTAAAATTTGTGATTCTTTTTATAATTGATTTAATATCAGTTTCTTTATAGAACATAAATTAATAAACGTATATTTATTCGGGTGAAGCAAGTATTTACGTACCAGCGCGCAGTGGCACGAACTCTGTACTTCTGGTTTATAAGTCATATGCATATGTGAGGTTTGTCCAAATGTCACCTGTGACGAGCATTGACGTTACAAACGCAAATATCATACGCAGTTTCAGCTATCTTTGCAAACTGTGAACAGTGTTGAATATTTGCAGTGTCATTATCAAAACTTTTATAGTTTCGGATAATTAGTTATTGTTTCGAAAAAACCATTCGTTTAGTTTAGATATCAAAGCTGCAAGGATGAGATGTAACAATTATCGAAGCTCGAACAATACTATTAGGCTTCCAAGTAAAATTAAATTTATTTAGATCTTCATTGCGACGTAAGGATTATTAATATTTTTCAAATCTGCGACAATTAGAAATAAAAGAAGAAGACTTTGAAATATATACACGTCATCTTCAGAAATTGAGTGACGATTTTAAACTGCGCTTTGTTGATTTGGAAAACATTGACAGCCCAGATTGGATTATTGTGCCATTTTCTGCTCAAATTAAAAACGTGGACATCAACCTTCAAGAAGAGCTTGCCGAATTATTATTGGATTTTGAAGCAAAGACGCTTTTCAAAAATTTAACAATAAGCAAATTTTGGACAAATATAAATATAATGCAAAAATATGTAAAACATTACGAAATAGCTCAGCCATTTATGCTAGCATTTCCAAGTTCCTATTTTGCTGAAGCAGACTTCAGTCACGCAAATTCAATCTTAACTGAGTACAGAAATAAATTAAATGTGGGGTTTCGAGGGGATTTAAGATTAAAATTTACCAATTTTGAACCCAATATAGCGAACCTTGCAACAAAAAAAACCAGGCACACTCATCTCATTGATTAAGAAGCAATAAATATGTCGTTAGTTTACTTATTACTTCAACTTATTTATAATTACTTATTATTTAATAAATATTAAGGTATTTAAATTTCAACATTAATATATTTCTCATAAAACTATTGTTACACAATGTACTATTACTTTAATAAATATTTAAAATCATAAAATAAATGTACAAACACAGTATCAAATAGAGTTATTTTTAATAAACAGAAAATTACTTTTATGGGGGTCGATGGAGATTTCGAAACATTATATAGGGGTCGATGATAAAAAAAAGTTTGGCGACCAATGAATTAGTTCCACCTAATGAAACCACTTAGTTCGTTGCAGATGAATACATATTATAGCCAGGAAGGCTAATCTGTGAATCTCTTGACCGACAGAATTAGGGTTCGAGTCCGAGCGCTGACGCTACAATATTTACTCAACATCTGAATAGTTTCCAGGGTCCCGAAATTCCCAATTTGTGATCCTGGACTATTAGAATACGATGCTCTCATTCCGCATAAATGACAGCTCCATATAACTGCTAAACTTTCCCCAATGTCTAGTTAAATTTAAGTTTATTTTCGACAGTTTCGAAATTATTCTAGCTGTAAATGGTTGCAAAACTGTAAAGATAAAAAGTGCTCTTTACTGCAAACTTTTAGATCGTTTAGATCAGGGATTTCCAACTTACATGAGGCCAGGGGCCACAATTAAAAACACAAATCAAATGGCGGGCCGCAGCTTTATCAAATTTTTATGTAGGACTCTCTTATGTTTGAAGGAACTTTAAATATTACTGTCAGATTTTTACCAAAATGTAAAAAACAAAAGTATTGAAATACAAATTAAAATGAGAAGTAGATTTTTAAAATTTTTATATTATTATTAATAATATTTTTAAAAATATTAAATAAATAATAAAAATTCGGGCTACAATAACTTTAATGTGCACCTATGCATTAAACAATTAATGTGCAACAGATATCTAATTGTTAAGAGATAAAACTTTAAAAAGGTTGGTAATCAAAACTTACATAGTAGCACACAAAATATTCAATGAGAAAATTGAGGTTTGTCTGCTGCAACCACCAGAGAATAGACATTTACATTTTAAATTTACAAATGTGTGAGTAAATATTTTTGTCCAAAATGAGTGGTTTCAAAAATTTAAATCGGAGAATTTCTTCGATAAAATTTCTGATACACACATTCTAAATTATATTCACAAAATACAATAAAGTTAAATTAAAAAGAACAACATACACGATTATTTTTGTATTTAAATAAATATTATCTTGGATGTAAAACTTGAGAAATAAATTTCTTTGCACCGTTGGTATGTAAAATTTCAAAGAAACGAAGAAATTAGTTTTTAATTAACGAGAAAAGTATTTTAAACCCATATAGATTTTTTACGAAAATTGTGCGCAAAAAATTAATTTATATATTTTAGTTCGCCGCGGGCCACAAAAAAGGCCTCGCGGGGCCCCCGGGCCGGCAGTTGGAAACCCCTGGTTTAGATGAACAGACAGCTGTCTGTTATTTTACCATAATTTTAGAATAAAAATTCAAGCAGTTTATTAGTAGATTCATTTATGCATCACCAAAATTGCAGTGAGAATCCTCATACTCTCGAAATATTCAAAATTATACATTAAAAAGGGTATTTTAAAATTTTATTAGTATATAATAATTGTTTATAACTTATATATTAGAACAGATTATTATATTAGTGTATGATCCTTGTTAAATATTAAGACGAAATATTATATCCGTTAATCTTACATCCGTTCTTAATATTTAAAACAAAACGGCATCAAAATATGTCAAGTAACAAGTAAAGAAGGTGCGATTAAAGACATCGAAACCAGTTTGATGATCAGATAAAATTTGGAAATGTTTCTTACAATCACAACTCTCTACTTTTCCTTTTATCTCTCAACGCCTCCGGCAATAAAATGGTTTTGCTGTCCTCAGCTCTTATTTTCTTTTTAGTGGATCATTAAATTTCAATGCAGTTTTTTTACTTCCCTGCTAAACCCTTAAAAACCAGTTTTTTTTCTTTTCCAATAAAAAGGCAATTTTTGACTTTAATTGATTAAATTAAATAAAAATAGCAATATCCTGAATTAGACTAAACAATTAAACTAAAATTATCGCAGAAAAATAATAAAACAAGCAGTCGCATAAAATTTAAACTTATTTAGACCATAGGGTTTGTTGGAAATATTTGCTTTGCATATATGTCCAGGTGGTTCCTAAAGGGTTAAATTTTAATTTACAATATAACATAACTTAATTTTAATTATTCTAAAAATATATGAAATGAGTCATAATTGTGTATATTACTGCACAGTCCTCAAATTAAAAAACGGACGACCCTGAATAACTTTTGATATAATGATACGATCTTCACTTTCTGGGATTCAATCTTAGTGGTTCGAGAGGTTGATCTCAAATATGGTAATTAATTGTTCAGACGATATTGTAAGTTACGATTTTTTTCTAAAGGCAGGCACTCAACTTTTACGTCCTTTGCCTAGGAAGATGCCGGAAGTATTACTCATTTAACATTACCCTGTGGACACCTGTGAACCTAAGTCACGGAGGAGAAACATTACCCACTCCACACTGCCACATATACCCGCTTATAGGGTGGGCCACATTCACACATCACACAATAGAGAAAAACACACAGAGATGCCCTGAGCGGGATTCGAACCCGCAGCCATTGGCTCCGCAGTCAGACACGCTAACCTCTCGACCGTCTGTCCGAAAACCCACTTTTTCTTAATTAACATACGTCTTTTCTCGACTGATTTGATTTTCTGACTCCCAAAATATAGGGAGTAGCCGCAATCTGGGAAAAATGGTCCCAATAGTTTGGACAGGAGAGCATTTCGAAGTTTGGACTCCTTATTGTTATTTATTTATTCATTTTTATCTATTTTTTGTGTTTTTCACCATATCTCGAGAACTTTTTAAGCGAATTAAGAAAATTTGCACTCAATTATTAAATTCATTTATCCAAAGATAATTCCATGCAACAAATAA
Source organism: Parasteatoda tepidariorum (assembly GCF_043381705.1). Lineage (NCBI taxonomy): Eukaryota > Metazoa > Arthropoda > Arachnida > Araneae > Theridiidae > Parasteatoda > Parasteatoda tepidariorum. Next base: position 81,555,732 of record NC_092208.1, read on the forward strand.
CTTTAATTAATAATTACAAATTTGTTTTCAATAATAGTTCAAAAAAATGTGAATTGCAACATATAAAATTTTTTATATCATCCTAAAGAATTCCGTTTTACATAACAAATTACAAAATTTGAGCAAAATAAATCGATTGTTTTCTAAGAAATTGAATTTCAAACATTCGATTGTTTTTTTTAATGTGATTTCTCAGAAACTATTCGACCGATTTATCTCAGAATTTGAATTTTGCCATGTAAAATTACATCCTTTAAGATAGTGTAAAAAAATTTACAGCTTACAATTTAAAATTTTGCGATTATTATTAAGTATAATAATAAAAATTTGCTAGAAGTTACATTTTAAGTGAAATTACTTTGGATAAGCTATTTTTATAATTGTGAGATAAAATTTTTCAATTCGGATGAAAAATTTTCAAGCTATGGCGAAATAGTCTAAAAGAAAAATTAACATTAAGGGGTCCGAACTTTAAACTTCCTGACCTAACTATTGGGAACATATTTCCCAGATTGCAGTTACTCCCTATATTTTGGGGGCCAAAAATAGAATCTGTTGAGAAAAAAAACGGAACGTTTATTTAGAAAAACTACGCTTTTTTGTCTGATTGTGTAACTTAAAATATCGTCTGGACAAATTAATTTCCATATTTGAGGTCACCTTGTCGAACAATTAATAGTGTGTCCTAGAACGTGAAGATCTGATCATTAGATCAAAAGTTATCCAGGGTGGTCCGTTTATTTATTTATTTATTTTGCGCACTGTAAGTTAATATAATATAACAAACACATACCGTCATTCGGGGCTACTTTGTGCAGGATTTCGCAGTTTTTGAACTTTGACATGTAAAAAAACTATGTTAATTCAAACTATAGTAAAATTTATCGATATTATATTCATAACTGGACTCGGACGAGTGTATTTGATCAATATTGGCATTATTTGTATGTAATATTTACAAATAATAAGTCAAAACATACTTTGTGCAGCGATAGGAATTCAGTTTAATAATCATGTTTTTAGTAAAATATTGATATAAAATTGTTAAAAAAGTTAATTGTTGACATTTTTAAAGACAAAAACATCAAGATATGTAAAGATATTAGTTTGAAAATAATTTTCAGCGTTAAAAAACCATTTTTTTTAAAGAATTTTTTCTTAAAAAGAATGTTTATTTCAAAACATTTGAGTTTAAACAAAAGGAAACCATATACATTTTTAAACATTGAAATGGATGAAATTTTAAAAATAATAATTATTACATATTCATTAACATTTATAATATTGTTAAATTTGAACATAACATCCTTGAATGAACATGACAGAACTTGCTCTTCAGTTTCTGTCAAAATCACCTGATGTCCTATAAAATATATTTTTATGTGTTAAATCGTTTGATTAATTCATTAGAAAAATCTTTGTAGAAGAAAAATAATAGTTTACCAGGAAGTTTCACGTGTTTCTTGTGAATTTTATTAGAGATAGTATTTCTGTGGATTTTGTACTTCCGAGAAGCTTCTGCAATCGACATACCACCAGCAACTGCTTGCAAACATTGTTGCAGCTTTTCTAAAGTGTAATCACGGTAGTTTCTCGTTCCAGGTATTTTTTTATAACGTCTGACCATTTTTCTGTCGAAAAAAAAAACGAATGAAACTTTGCACAAAGTAGCCCCAAAGTGCATTTTTTTTCATTTTCCGTTTATTTGTTATTAATTTTCAAATTTTTTTAACGCTAACATGATATAATTGTTTATTAATACATAAATAAAAAATTTTGCACTTACGACAAATGTTTTATCAACGTCTTTGCATTTCACAGCTAAAGTTTCCACGCGCACTTTTCGACATCCGACGTCCTCGGAAAGTTGTTGACATTGGATGAACGAAACACACTCTGAGATTGCTTTAAAATTCGAAAACATTTTTGTAGTAATAGAAGAGACTTCTATCTTCAAATTCCACACATTTTTAACGTGAAAAAAAACATAATAATGAATAGCAGCACTTGAAAAATGCCAAATTCGAATTTGCGCAAAGTAGCCCCGAATGACGGTAACATAGAGGAAACTGAGTTTTTATGTGTGAAAAAATTCAAGTAGCATTTTTGAAAATTTAAAAAATATATTTTCCAAACTGTTTATAAAGCCGAAGAAAACCATAACGTATTCTCAAACTCGAAGAGTTGAGTGTTTTCTAAATAAATGTCACTAAGTTCTTCCATAAGCTCTTTAGTTCCATCGCAGTAGTTCTACTTTGATGGTGAAGTTTTTATTTAATGAAAAAGTAATCAAAAAGTTTTATTTTATCGTGTAACTTAAGCTTCTGCTTTTTTTAAATCTAGATTGACCCATTTTCAGAATTTTTTAAGAAAAGAAAGTATTTTTATCCCAGAATTTGAGTTTAGGTTAAATGCCGTTGATATCTTTAGAAAGAAAGATGCCATGATTAGTTTTAAATAGTTTTCTTTTTCGAAATCTTATAAACCAGTACTCTCGGAAAGCGATTAAGAGTTAAAGGAATAAACATAGGACTTGTAAAACATTTTTTTTTAAAAATAATTTCAAAATATGAGATCGAGCTGAATTCAAAATCAAACACCTATAATATCTAATAAGCAATTTTGTATAAAAATGTGAGAAAATGCAAAAATTTTAAAAATACAAATATAATTTTTTATTGTAACTGTCATTAGTTACGTTATTATTATAATAAACATTATAATTATAAGTTTCAATATTATCTCTATTATATAAAATATTAATTCGAATATTGTCACAAAATAGATAAAATTTCTTTTCTCTCGTTGGTCACAAAAAGCTGAAATAATTTGAGCTATAAGTTGGGCATATTCAAAAAATGAAGGGATCAGTTTATATAAACAAACAGACTTAGTTCGATTATATGATTACTAATTGATTATATGATTACTAATTATAATTGATTACATGATTACTAATTATTACATAATTAGTTATATACATTAGTTTCGATGATAATTGACACTTGTGAGAGATGAGTCCTATGAACAGGGACTATAAATCAAAACATAATTAATTGATTGCTATACTAGGAAGTCTTAGGTTTCATAGACAGTGTGTATCACATACTTAAAAAAATCGCCCAGCAATTAATTTTATTTTATAGCCATCTTTATTATCAACAGCCTACCCAATTTCAGGTTTACGACTACTAATGTTAAACTCCATAGCCTCGTAATTTTAAACCCAATCCAGAAGACAAGGTAAATCCTGGTTTAGGTTTTTTGAAAAATAGGCCTTCGTGAAAGATTTTTTGATTGAACTAACCCGCATTTGTGTTACATGGAGAGGAAAACCACGAAAATCTATCACGGTTAGCCTAACTACAAAGGCACCAATGATTTTAAAAAACTACTACTTCCTTAACTTCTTTATATATATA
>NC_092208.1:81561233-81567927 GCF_043381705.1 Parasteatoda tepidariorum
TATTGTCGACCAGTGTTTTAGAGAACAAATAATGACTTTGTCCAAGAAAAAACACATTATAGCTGAGCTAAATGAAGAGTGCTATGTTTAATGAAGAAGCTATGTTTAATGTCAAAATCAAAATCTTGGCTGATTTCAATGCGCTGTTGGATGTTGTCCGCCATTGCTTCTGTGGTTAACGTCACGTTGTAATCCAACTGCAGTTGAGTTGGACGGCAATTGTAGTTCAAGATGAGCGTTCAATGACGTATACTATCAAACTCACAAATGGACCAATCAGAGGTTAACGCTGATTTCCAGCTGACGGCGTCCTGTCCTAAGAAACCAGGCCTTTTAATTACGAAGTTTAATTCACGGTGAATAGACGATCCACTGACGATGACCCACGAAGTTTAATTCTTCACACTTTTTACGATTCTTGAGGTTTTCAATCGATGCTTTCAGTCAATGTCAAGTGCAGACATTAATTTTTTTTAAATTTAAATATTAAAATTCCATATATATATACACTTTCGGGAGAGGAGCCACGAGATTGCGAGTTAGTGAGGGAAACCACGCTTCTTGCCAGGGATGAAGGATGCTTATGTTACTTTAACATCTTTGTTACTTTAGAATATTATATTTTGTTTGATTTTTGCGTCGCTAATTATTGTTAATTTATTTTCAGGTAAATGTTGATTGGGAGCTGAGTGACACTCTTTGTGATTTTTACATTGCAGTCGACGTCACCTGTAGTACAGCATCAATTTTTAATCTAGTTGCCATAAGTATTGACAGGTAAGACATGTAATTTCGCAGATTAAAATAATTATGTTAGACATTTAGAATGATTGGCTCACACGCTGAAGATGAGCAATTATTTCATTACCTTTCCGTTATTTAGTTACTTCGAATATTTAATTAATTTTTCGTTAATATGATCTCTAAGCATGATATGTTTTATTCTAAAAGCAAATTAGTGAAACATTAAGAAAAAAATGAATTTCTAATAAATTTTGCTTTAAAAGAGAAAAAAAAAAGATACTTTCTTATGTAAATACATGTCTGTAAGCTCATAGAACCCATAAAATATGATAAAAATACGAAAAAAAGGAAAACAAAAAAATATTTTTAAAAAAATTTATAAAAAAACATTTAATTTTTTTTAATAATGAAAAAAATAAAAAAAAATTAAAAAAAGGGAAAACAAAATCATATAAACTCTAATCATATAAACCTACCCAAATCATATAAACCTACTTCGGCTTTTCTTCTTCATGATGTTTTAACAGTCTTGGCTTTCTTTTTAATTTTCGAAGAACAACATTCGAATTTGATCTCTAAGTGTGCCAGACTGTTGTATGAGAGATCGTTCTACTTATTTTTCTGAGTTATTCTGCAAGTAGACAAGTTCTTTTTTGTTACAAGTTTTCAAATTGATCCATTTTCCCAAGCTAATAATTGACGCTTCCTACCAGATCTTTTATACTTTCTATAAGAACCTCTTTTGGTTTAAGCATTACCAGCTGCAGTTTTATAACGTTTAATTAACTTAGATATTTCTTATTCGGACTTACCAGAGCCTTTAAATTTTTTTAAAATTCTAGCTCAGATAATTCTTTGCTACAAAGCAAAGCGAATTTTACTATAAAAACAAATAAATTAAATTCGAATTCTCTTTATGATATAATCGTTTGCATTTTCTGTGATACGAAGTTACTTTTTAAATATGATTTTCAAAGAAAAATAAAAAAAAGATTTCGAAAACTGAAACAATTTTGAAAAAAAGAAATAGGTGGTCTTTTACTTACGTAACCCCTAGATTTTTTTTAAAAAAATCGTTTGCTCTGTGTAACTAACTTTACTTTTTTTCACTTTTCTATTTACTCGATAAAATATAATTTACTTCACTATTTTAAAATTATTAGTTTTATGCAGTGTACCATAAAAAATAAGTGATATTTTGGGGGTGATATTTTGTAACACACCGTATGTTTAAATAGATCTGCGCTAAAAAAGTGAAAGCAAAGAAATACCAATCCATTGGTCGATCGTTACTCAAGTAGGATGACACAAACTTATGTCACCTAAATCGCATAAAAGAGTTGCGCCATTGCCTGGCAACAGGTCATTAAGGATAAAGGCGAAAATCTCTTTGCCCTGTTGGATATCTATTAGACGTTTACTTCGCCGTAGAAGAAAATGAGTGAAAGAATTATGGCGTGTTTCGAACAAAAATGTCTAATCGAGTGGGTATTCTAGAAGACTACTGCTCAGAAACTGAAAGTACGCTTCACCAGACATAAGAAACGAGCTATTTAATCAACAGTATATTATTTTCATTCTTTTTTTTTTGTCGCATCACAATAACTTTCTCCAAAGAATGTGATATTATTCGAAATTCGAAGTAGTTATAAAAAAGAAACAACAATTTTTGTTTTTGTTTTGACAAAAAAGGCGTCATTTTAAAAATTCCTAACATTATTATTATTCAAATAGATTAAACGCGTTAAATGGCACTTTTAGTCAATTTCAGAATGGAATGAAAATGTATAGAAATATCAAGGAGCTGGCTGAAAACATACGTTTTCATTAAAAATAAACTTCGACTTTAAGTTGACCGTAACTTATTCCTTAACTCAGATTTTTGAGAGATTCTATTACTTTCTATGTTCATTCGTTTGGATTAGTTCAGTTAGTTGAGTAAAACAAAGCAGAGCTGTTGTCAAATATTTCTACAAGTACACTAAGTTCTCAAATATTAGATTAAGTCCATGTTAGAACATTAATTGGCATGTTTTTTTTTGTACAAGCTTAACTTTGTGTTACTAGATACTAGAGTTTTATAGATAGATCACTCTTTTCAAAATTAACTATTGTAACCAATATCTAATTTTACTGATTGTTCGGCGTAAAACACTGAACAGTTTTTAACACAAAACACTTTTTTTTAAAGATACGTTAAAAATGAGTTGCTTAAAGAATTCTTAGCTGAGAAAAAATACGTGAAGATGCATTGGAAGAAACCTTTAGACAAGTTTATCTGGTAAATAGAGACATTTTTCTAAAAAAAACATAAATAGTATGCGGATATTCGTCAATTATGTTGACAGAGCCGTTGTGGCTCAAAGAATGGAGCGTTCGCTTTTTACGAGTGAGGTGAACCTCGCCCAGCAAAGGCTGGTCGTTACGAATTCCGCACCGCAGTACTGATGTAAAATATCCTCAGTGGTAGACAGATCATGGGCCAAAGGTAGACGGATCAATGAGCCCCCTAGGCTAACGGTGGGAGGTTTTCTTTTTAATATAATAAATATGTGGATTAGTTCCATCAAAAAATCCTCCATGAAGGCAAATTTCTCCCAATACTTGATACATAAGTTCCCTTGTCTTCTGAATTAGTTTCAAAAATACAAGGCTATGGAGTTGAACATTAGCAGTCGTAAACCCAAAATTGGGTCGGCTGCTCCACGAGGGTTATAAAAATAAAATAAAATTATGCCAACTAATGTAAACTAAGCGGTTTTCTGCCTATTTGCACAATTTGCAGGTCTCATTTTATTAGAAAATAGATCCACGTGCACATAAAACAACGCAATATAAATTAAAATATAGATACTACTTAAGCTGATAGAAAATTTATACGACACCGCGATTAAGAAACAAAACTTGTCTTGCTTTTATTTCCTGTTCCCCGACTTTTAATTGGCTAAATCTATAAACTCATATGAATAATTTAAACTATTCGCGTTTTAGCCTACGTACTCTTGATGCTCAGGTTTACTGTCAAAAGAGATGCTATGTAAATTTACCAGTTGATTTTTCGTTGTCAAATGCACTTGGAACCAACTTCCCCTCCAAAAACAATGATGGAATCGCACTCAGTTCCATCATCCTTTCAGATCTTCGACTTTCGACCTTGCAACAGATACATTTAACTGCTGCTCTGCAATTTTACTCCTCCCTGTCTCTAATTGGGGAATGCGTAGAGCGACGCGACTCGTACAAGATCACCGGTCTTTTATTCCACCATGGGTATATTTGATTTTCCGAGGATCATCCTCCCCGTCACCATCATCTTAAAAGGCTTAACACAATAGTTAACAAGGCTAAAATAAGATCTTTTTTCTAAAATCATAACATTTTATCTCAAAAGTATCACTTTTAGAAGCTTTGTCTACCAGGCCTTTAAATGTATGAAGCGAAATTATGCGAAAAAAACACAAAAATAAACATTCTGCAGTTTCGGTTCTATAAGCAAGTACCTTTTTTTATTTGTCCTTATTAGTATTCACATTATTTAACTTTATTTCTATGCAGCATAAATTATACCCTACTTTCAATGGTATTTGCATTTTTATGAAAAAAGTTTTCACAGAAATCATTTATTTAAAAAAATAAGTTTGATAAGAGGCAAATTTTTAAAAAAAAGCATACCCGCAACAGCTCATAATGAGCCAGGGAAAACATTGCTCTTCAACTTTGTGACCAATGGAATGATTACGACATTGTCACGCATGAACCGCCTTTACTTCCCAGACAAGTTGCTAATCTTTGAACTGAAGCTGGATGTGCTTCGAGCCACCTCTGAGATCCGAACCCCGGTTCTCCACAATGTCTGACCAGTACCTTACTGAACCAATTTAAAAAACATAGTAATTATTAATTTCTAAGAAATAATTTTTATTTTAAAATTATTCTAAATAGAATTACAATTTTTGAAACAACGCACTTATATACATAAGCTTAAACATGAATTCTTGTTGGTATTTTACACGTCGGTAAAAGAGCAAAAAATTTTATATTTAAAAATGAGTAGTTGGCTTATTTAACAAGAAGGAAATGTTTATTTTATTTTCCTAATAGATAAAATGAAATTTGCAATTGAATTATTAATTTATTTTTATGCTTTTGTTTAGGGTAAAAAGAAAATATTCATTGTTGTTAAAATTCTTTTAACAACAATGAATCTTTTGAAATGTAACAATAATATTGTAAATAAAAAGTAAGTATATTTATTGAATTGATGGATAAAAAATTTCTGCCAATTGAAATATGATAATTTCACATTATATTCACCAAGTAGCAAACGTTTCTTTTGTTTCAACGTTTTGTTCTAAGGTTTTGTTTGAAATTTGATATTTTGTTATTTCTCATATTTATCTATGAATTGATGAACCCGTGAATTATTTTTCATGAAATACTTCATAAATTTAAATTGCAATTGAACATGGCAAATTATCTTTCTGTCAATAAAGAATGATCAAAACGGCAAAAAGAGTAATACAAAATACTAAAAATTACATTTTAGCAGTTTTTTATCTTCTAAATATAGTTATACTGTTTTAAAATAATAATTTATATTTTAAAATACTAGTTTTAAAGAATTGTAAGCTTGATAATAGAATAGATAATAGAATGTATGTTACTTTAACGAAAATCATGCTGTTCTACAAAAATTCTCACAAAAAATTGCCTGAACATTTAAAAACTGTGACGTATTGTTATATTGTCTAAAGTCTTTCAATTGTCATTTAAAGAATTAAAAACGTTTATCAAAACACCTTTACTGTCGCTTAACACTTTGATAAACACAAATAAACACAGTCCTAAAGATATTTCATTGTGTAAAAATCAAAGTGCTAGTTTTATTGCAAATTTTTTTTCACTAATAATTAAATATGTGTGAAAATAATAAAGTTTAAAATATCCTTCTTAATAATAGCCATTACTATGAAACGCAAATAACAATAAAACTTTAGAGATATTTACCCATATTAAAAAATCAAAGCGCTATTTTTCCAACTGATATTATCCCATGTTCTTATATTGATCTTTTTTTAATAATCAAAAACGTGTGAATATACTCAACCTAGAAAAATACCTCTTTATTATACCCATTATTATCAAATATAATTTCACTTTTCTTTCAATAAAAACAAAACGAAAATGAACTATGAAAAGAATATTCTAATCCCCGTTATTTAAAGCCTGTTTTTTTTTAAAGTAAAGAAAAAAAGAAAAACGAAAAGAAACCGAAAGAAAAACGGTTTCATTACGCTTTAATGACACATTAAGTTCAAAAAATAAATAATCAATAAATTATTGATTTTTTTAAGCTGAGTTCTCTGAAGGAATGAAATTTTTACTTATTTAAGTTTTAAAGCTCTAGACTCTTTCTTTCATACTTAAAAGCTATCGAATCGAATAATTTAAACTTCTTTCATAAAAAAGAACTTGACCAAGTTTAGAGGAGAATTCAATATTTTTATCCTTGGTATTGGAAAGAAGGCAATAATGAAGGAGAAAAAAAGTAAAAGACGATATTTTCTTTTACTTTTTATCGATTGATTTGGCAACACTTTCTTAACTTCTTCTGATAAAAATATGAGCGGGAAAGTCTTCTAAAATGAAATTTTATACAATAAAATTTTTTTTAGGTATCTAACAAAAATACGTAAAATATTCATTCTGCAATAACGCATGAATAATTTAAAACTGCGTCCAACTAAAAATATTTGCATAAGTTTTATTGCTCTATTTCAATAGACCATGCCAAAATGTTTCTTCTGCCAAGAATAATTTTAAACTGCGTAAAATGAATTTAGGTTCGAAGTCTCTGAAAAAATATTTCGAAAGTAAATTCAACTAAATTCAACATTGCAAAAATGAATGGTTAAAAAAATATTCAATTTATATATATATATGATGGAAT
>NC_092208.1:81568289-81672208 GCF_043381705.1 Parasteatoda tepidariorum
TATATATATATAAAATTACTGCATAATTCATAATTTTATTGCAATCAGGACATACGATATTTTAGAAAAAGTAATTTAAACTATAGACTATACCGTGTTTGGATCATTAAATCAATTAATCCTTTAACACAGAAAGAACACCGGGGTCTCTTTTATATATTATTTTTCTGACTCTCTACTTACGTGTAAAAATATATTTTGGTATTTTTCATATATAAAAAACAGTCTAATAGTTACTAAGAAATCTGTTACATTATCGGAAATTATATTTGCACTAAATAAAATCCCAAAAAAAGTAGTTTGAATCTTTTTTTATTTATATTCAAAAATTTATCAATAATTGATTCAAAGACGAATTATTTTCGCTCTTAGTTTAAAATAACTTCAAATAATTGCAAATTTAAGAAAAAAACGTTGTTTAGAAGTACGCCGTGAACTATAGACTATAGAAGTAAACTATAGACTACACCATGTTAATATTGTCAATTAACATAGCACTAGCTGAATAAATTCAGTTCTCTGTACAGAATAACAAATGTTAAGAATTAATAAATCGACATCATGCTGCAAAAAACTTAAAACCACGTACCGATACTATGGAATCAGTTAACCCTTTGAGGCAGATCGGACACTGATGGTTTCTCTTTTATATATTTTTTCTGACTCTCGAATTACGAATAAAAATATATTTTTGTATTTTTTATTTATAAAAAACTATCTGATATTTACTAAAACCATTTGTTAGATTATCGGAATTATATTTGTACTAAATAAAATTCAAAAAGAACTAGTTTGAATTTTTTTTTCATTCATATTCAAAAATTTATTAACAATTTATTTATGAATTATTGCCTCACTAAGTTCTAAATGACTTAAAAATAAGTGCAAATTTTAAAACTTTTATTTTTACTTCGGAAGCTTTTACTTTTCATGCAGAAAAAGATACAGGTGTTTCATTCTGTATTTTATAACCATAAATTGTTAAAATGCTAAATATAATATTTTTCACTTACTTTAGCTTAAATTAATACAAAATGATTTTTAAAAAAAAGTCTGAGTAATATGTTCAATAAAAGTTCTGCGTCAAAGGATCAAAATAATTAAAATTTTTGTCGCTGTTGTTAAATCATTTGAAAATTAAGTAAAACATGAATTCAGAAATTCACACTATTAAAATAAAGAATGATTATATTTACAAGAAAAGTACAGGAAGTACAGCACAGTATACACTAATCAAGCTGAATTGTAAACAATTAGTTGTTATGGTTAGAAAAGAATATAAATATTTTTTTGTCTATCTATGAAATTTGTATATAACATGGTATACTTCACAAATGCGCAAAAATGAATACAGTCGGAAGAATTACTTCGATTCAAATGATTTCAAATTTGAGTAAATAAATTATTAACTCAAAAATATTGTCAAAAGCAATATTATTGTTGCATTGTTATGTAGTAGCTTTGGAATTTATAACTAAAATAATAGATTTCTCTGTAAAAGTTTCAAATTTAAGCTTTTAAGTTTTGCTTTTTAAAAAGGAGTTGAAGTTTCCGTTTAAAGTGAAAAGACACCAATATTAAACTAACCTTTTTCTCAACTGTCTACTTGATAAAGGAAACTTGAACACGTATTTTATGCAAAAAGTTTTGTTTTAGATAGTTTAGAACTTGATAACTACGTCGAAATTGAGAAAATAAATTTATTTATATTATTTCTCAACCTGATTAGTGATTGATACTAGTCAGTACTGATATCATTCAGTCGGCGCTGAATAATACTGCATAGACCATATTCGTCAGAATTATTTGGCTCCAAAAACGATGGCGTTGAATCATGATAACAGCCAATACATGATAATTAATATTTACGAAAATCAAGCAAGTTTCTCGACAGATTCTCATTTCTTCAAATAACTTACGTTTAATTAATTTCTAAGCAGTTTATTACGCTATTAAAATACGCCTTAAGAGCCTAAAGGAAACGCGTAATGTCAGATGTTTTTCAAACTATCAATTCAGTGACGTCACCCCACGCTCATTTTAATAGGGTAAATAGAAGAGACATCACGCTTTGGTGCAAAACTTGATATACAAATGAGTAGTGGCAATTGTTTATGGTTCCACGTGGCTGTTGAACCCTATTGGCTGTAGAATATAGACATTTGCTTATGTCGTGATTCAGCAGTCAATCAGGTCTGACACCCACGCGTGACGTCATTTTCAGGTTGCCTGTCTAATGTGATCCAAAAATTTTATTCAGCATGATAATAAATCGAACGTAATAACTGCAATCTTAAAACACTATCTCATTTCTAAACAACCAGCTGATTTCAGCGGTCTTCTTCTTCTCGGGTGCCCAATTGAGCACACTTTGCATATTAAATGAAAAATGTTAATTTTTGAAGAGCTTATTACAAACTCCATTTCTCATTCAGCAAAGTTGTAAGTTAGCACGTTATCACTTATATCATATTTTATATGAAATGAAGAAGAAAAAACTCCTGCAGTTTAATTTGTAACATTACCTAATGCGAAACTTGGGTCAAATATTCCTTTTCCAAATCTCCATCCCTGTTGAACTAATTGGGAATTCGAAGTGCTAAATTACTAATTGCTTCCTTAAGAATCAGGAGCTATAATTACTCTTTGTGCCAACTGCTTAGATTTCTAAATTTAATTATAATTGTAATTAATAAATTTAATTTAATTATACATAATTATAATTAATTTGCTGGTTGTGAAGTTAAAATAAAAACAAATAAATGCATCCATCCACACACTCAGGCAAAAGTCTTACCTTTATTATTATACATAAGCCTTCTTCTGTACCTTATCGTGTACAACATTTCACTGCAATATAAAAAATTTTAGAAATAAGGTACTTCATTTTGTCAACGCAGCTGTCTGATTATCCCGACAATGGACTATCTACTCGATATGTTATCATTTTCTAAATTCTGAAAGCTAAAAAAATGTGCTCAAAATGCAAGTTCTCGTAGACGTAACCTGATTTCTCATTAATGGGGCACAACATAAAATATTTTTCATGCACGTTCTATCAAAAGTTATGAACAATAAATACCAGTTATCTCTTTACGAAATTTAAAGTTCCTAATTATTATAAAATAAACTGTAGATTCTGCATCTATACTATAATTGTTCGGTTTGATTCAAAAGTTAAACAAGAATTTAAAGTGATAAAATGAATCAGAACTTTTCTTAAAAATTAAAATATTTTAACGTATAATCATATATTTTCAAACTCTCAGTCATTCATTTTTTTCATCATATTATTTTCAGATCATCATATATTTTACTTACTCCGCATTTTTAATAAAGAATAAACATTAATTTATGAAAGGGGTCACGAGTTCTAGTACAAAGCAATTTTTGTTACCAGATATCACTTTCTTATAAACATAAAAGAAACTTGAAATTTTGCAATCTTTTGTATCAATACTAAAAATACAGTAGGGTGGACAAAATAATGGAAAGACTATGAGAATGCCAGAAGCACTATGAGAATCATTTTATAACTTCAGATCAAGTGATTTCCCATACATACCAATGAAGTTTGAAGCTTTTAGAGCTTTAAGAGACCGACAATAAATTACAATACTATACCAAAAATGCAGCAATATAGCCAAAATTGTATGCCAAGAACTGTAGCATTAAATGTGTAACTTGTGGCAGTTATTTTAGTTAATATGTTCAATAGTTACACAAAAGTTTGTAAGCCTAGATTAAATATTTATGGAGGTATGGACATTTTTATATAATAAATTTTTTTCTGTCTTACGTTTTTTTTTTTTTTTTTGCATTTCAAAATTAATAAAAAAACATATTTTTTAAACTTTGATAAAAATTCGCTTAAAACTGCACAAGATATAAGTAATTACAGTTGCTTTTTATACTGAGAATGCGCGGGAAAAAGTTTTTAAGAAAATCTTATTTTTGTTATTAATCGTATTAGGCAACTACAAAAAAAGTCCGATTTGAATATCTTAAAAATTTCAAAAGCTTCAAGCAATTTTTCAAGTAGTTTCTGAACTTTCTAAAAGAAGGCTCAAAATGATTATTTTATACTATATTAAACAAGATTCATTAAAAATTACCCCTTCTAAATTTTCTAATTAAATCATATTTCGGTGTATGAACATTTATTAAGGTATTATCATTTGTTTTTTTTAAATTCTCACTTATGATACAAAATAATATTTGTAAAAAAACTCCTTATTATTTTTAAAATTTTAAGTTCAAAAACTACTTTTAAAAGGGCTTAATTTTTTTTCAAATTTTGAAGATAATCAAATCGGACTTTTTTTATTAGTTGTAAAATACGATTCACAACGAAGTTCAGAAAAAAAACAAATTTAAACTCTACTCATATCTTGCGTCTTTTTAAGCAGTTTTTTCTCAATTTTTAAAACAAACTTTTTTTAATTAATTTTAACTTGCTTTAAAAATCTTCTTTAATTTTATTAATACTTTTAAAGTTATAACAAAATAAACCAAAAAAAAAAAATTTGTTTTTATAAAAAGGTCCACGTCGTCATATATATTTAAGTGACGACGAATTTACGATATTTTGTGCGTTTATTCCTTATAATAACCAAAATAACTGTCACAAGTTACAAATCTATTGCTGCACTTTTCAGCAAAGAGAGTTCAAAAACATTAATTTCCTTGTATAAGTTATTGTCGGTTCTTCAAACCTCTAAAAGCTTTAAACTTCATTGATATTTATGAGAAATCACATGATCTAAAAACTTTTGAAGTTATAAAATTTCTCGTTAAGCATTTTTTAAATATAATTGTGAGTGAAAATTTCTCTACATTTTGTTATTTAGTGGTCTCCAGTTTATTAACTGAATTTCTTTACGATGTTCATTTCAGCTCAATTATTTAACTACTACTGACATTTTATCTTTCACATCACCTAAAAATCAAAGTTAGTGAAAGCATTTGTTTAGATCAATGTTTTTACTCCGAGCATGCCAGATTTATCTAAGACTCTCTCCGAGCATTAGAAAATCCGACCTAAAAAGTTGCCTTAAATCCGGTATGATCCAGCACAGATAGAAATTTTTTTATAACATTTATTTGTTGTAGAAATTTGCTCAAAACATGCAGTAAGATTTAAACTAAGGGTAGACTATATTTGAGGGTGCCCCTTGATTCTCGCCAAGTTGTGATCGCGGTTGATCGCCAAGCTGGGCGATGTTGAAACCCAATCGTGATTCTGATTGGCCTAGATTTTAGCGTTATTTTTAAATGTTCAACGGTTGTAATTTCAGAGGTCCGTTAGTTCTACGTTGGATACCGGTTGGTAAGGTTACTTTTGAATCTGGTCTATAAGATCGAAGGTATGAATGCAGTCATGAAAAGGGATTTAAGAAAAAAATGTCACCGCTAGTCCGGTATTACAGAAGCCATTTTCGATTCGTATTTTGTCGAATTTATGTGGCGATGGAGGTACACGGATTCTATTCATGCTAAATTTAGACAGTATATAACTGTTATTAGATATTTCTGCGCACCTAAATCTGAGGATATTCAAGCCTAATAAAGGAGTGAATTGTTTTTTTTCTTTCTCCGCCTACTCCATTAATTTTTGCTTCGATTCAAAATCCTTTCTATTGGGTTTATTAATTTTGCTTATATTGGGTTCATTGCAAGCTTTATCCGATGTTTTGTTGAAATTTTTCAATGTTTTATTGAAATATCATTATGTTTTGGCCACGATTCCTATTACCACGGTGCTCCGCGCAAACAGGAATACCGCCAAGCATAAGTCGCCAATTTCGCCAAGGGGCACCCTCAAGTACATTTTTCCCCTTATTTACGAGTAAACTCGTCATTGCACTCAATAACATTTGTCACACTTGACTACTCGTGAATCATTATTTAGAATCTTTGTCCCTCGTCAACTACGTGATTGCACTCAACAAGGATAAAATGTCTCATTTCGTGATTTTTAATTGAATATTGATGTAAAGTAGAACATTCTAAATAATGATTTCATGTTCAAACGTTTTTGAGTGCAATGACGAGTTAACTCGTCATCGCTCATACATATCATACATTTATAACGCACTCAAAATATCTATGCTATTACAGTAGTATTATGCAATTATAATTCTATCATTACTACGTACATATTATATATATATATATATTAATACATTTTAAGTAATTTTTTACACTTGCTTATTTACATTTGCTTAAGACAATTTCTAAACGAGAAAGATATTTAAAAAAAAAAGATTTTTAAATGAAAAACAACGTTTTCTAAAATAACATATATTTTTCGCTTAAATTACATTTTTTTAAATTGATTCTCGTTGAAATGAAAAAATATATCTATATATATTTTCATGACTTTTCTTAAAATGCATTCTTTCGCACATTGAGTTCATTTTATCTCCTTTAAATCCATTTCGTTTTTTAATACAGTTGCAAATTAAATTTTTCCTCATTCCTTTCAAAAGTTAATTTTCATTTTAAATAGCCATCTTAAACTTAATAAACTCCATAAAATGTTAACTACTTTGGAGGAAATGGAGGAAAGAGGAGTTAAAAAATTCTCCGATATATTTCAATTTAAGTCGTTAAGTTTCCTTTCTTTGAAGAATGTGACACTAAAATTTAATTCTGTCACTTTAATATCCGCTTAAACTAATTTCGTTGACTGTAAGATTAAATGCATTAAAATATATTGCTAACAAGGTACACTCTTAAAGATAGAATCCAGCAGTTTTTTAGTTGATAGGAAAAAAAACTTAATTAACTTCCACGAGCCTTTTTCTTCAAGTATTTTCTCTTAATTAATTACACAATCAGAATCTTCTATTCTTTTGACATGGTCAAAACAAAAGAATAAGTATTTTATTTCGGTTTTTAGTTGGTAATTGTCTTAAAAACATTTTTGTTTAAAGTTTCAACAAAGAACTAGTTATCTAATTATGTTTCGTCTTAAAACAATTGAAAATAAACATTTTTAAATAAATACTTGTGTTTTACATATTCGTTTTTATAGACATTTAATTACCACAAATGAAGATTACATACAGTGCTTTTTTTGAACTTTCATAAACTTAAGTTAAATATTAAAACTATGGTAATTAAATGTGTGCATGTGAGTTTCTCTTATAACTCCATAACTATTTGCTCTATCATCCTGAAATTTGTCCATCAAGGGCAAGGGATTATTTTTGCCATGAATCCTAATATTTTCTTGAAATTTTCAATTCGATCGTTTGGAAAAGTTTTTTTGAAAAACATAGTGTTCTAATTATTTAAGCGTTAGTCATTGTTTTAAACCTAACTTATAGCTCTATTTGATAACAAAAAGTCAATGATCAACGCAAAAGTGGTAGCACCAAATTAGTGTTTCTAAAGTTATTTATAACCGCGTGTATAATGTTTAAAGTAATTTTTTTCAAACGTGTTTCTATAAATCTAAATAGTAAGCAAAATTAATGGAAAAGAGCTGGACTGTTTAGGAGAAACGTTAATAGCCACAGACTCTTCCCACAGACTATTGATGCCGACGATACTTATTTAAATTAGGTAATAGATCATAGATTTAAATTAGGCAAAAGTAACGTAGTAAAGGTAATTAATCGTTTGGGATACCACAAAAAATCATATTTGATAGGATTCAGGCCAATGATACTTCGTTAATGTTAATAGCATGCATTATTTGAAATTAAAAAATAAGTTATGAATAAATAAGCAAAATTAATGGAGGAAATAAACTTTTTCGCTTTAGGGAATTGTAAAAAATCGTCAAATTCTTATTGACACCAATGTTTAATTAATCTTGTTACTGCATACAAATTGAAATAAAAAATATGCTAGGCACTAAAAAGCAAAATCAATTGAAAAAAGATAGTTAATCGGTTTGATTTACCATAAAAATTCGTCATAGTATTATTGACGCCAATGCTGAATTAATTTTGTTAATGTGTGTAGATAGAAATAAAAAAAGAATAATTAACCAAAGAGGACACGTGCCTTGTTTAGCAAGCGTTAAGACACGTGGGGGTCATGGAATGATCTCAGATGAAATTCATTAATACGCTGAGAAAAAAGTTTATCATTTTATATTGGAAATATAACACTTTTGAGTGTTAGAAGTTAAATATTTATTGTCTAACAATTTGAAACTTTTTACCTATCTTATTGCGATAAAATATAATAAAGCATAATAATAATTAATTCCATGATAATTAGCCTATAAATTATATTATACGGATATGATGGCCTTAATGCAGACATGAATGTTTATAATAATACTTATTTTTGTTTCCTCGGAGACAATATTAGCGCACAGAAATTGTATGCTCCTTGAAAAATAATGAGGCACAGATCGTTAGTTCCAGTATTTCTCGATTTCTTGTGCAAAACTTTCTTTCAGAAATTTTGTAACTTCTATTTTGGAAATTCCAAGCAAATACTCTTTAATATTTGAATTTGTATTTCAAAATTCAAACACTGATTATTCGCTCGTTTTCTAGAATTGTTCAAGAATAAAAATATCTAGGTCTTTGATTTTCATAGACAATTAGGTATAGGTTTTCGCATTTAGGTTTTCATAGACAGTTAGATACAGATTTTCGTAGTTAGGTTTTCATAGGCAGTTAAGTATAGGTTTTCATAGACAGTTAGGTATAGGCTTTCATAGTTGGGCTTTCATAGACATTAAGGTATAGGTTTCTCGAAGTTAGTTTCTCATAGACAGGTTTTCATAGACAGTCAAGTTCTTGAATATAGTAAACAAATAGAAATCCCTTTAATTAGGGACGAAAAATAACGAAACTAAACTCGGCAGCCACGAGGGAAAAAAATTATTTGTAGAACAAACTGAAATACACTTTGCTTCATTCTAAGACCCCAAGTAACTGATGAAATATCTATTTTGGATGGAAATTCCTTGGAAATATTTACAAACGGTAGATAAGAATGGGAAACTCAGCTCTTAATAAAAAAGGGATGAACAGATATGTAGTTTTTTTAGGAAGTTATCGAATGCATGTGGTCATAAAATGACCCTTCCCGGGTTAACTGTGTACTACGAGTAAAAAGGCAAAGTTAATGGGTAAAAGAACTTATTCTTATAGGGGAACCGTAGAATATCGCCATATTAATTTTGTCTAAGCTAACACTTAATTAATTTTGTAAGGCGCACTACTTTTATTATGATTTGTAATTTCAATAAGGAATTATTCTGCAGATTTTCAGTAATTGCAGAAAATGTTTTTTGCAGCTGTAACAGATAGTGTAATAATTCTTTAATGAATTAATATTAAAGGAACTTCTTTCCACCAATGTTTAGTAACATTTTAAGCAGTTTATATTGAAGTTCAAACAAGGAAATGGTCATAAAATCCTTATCCCAATCTTCAGAGAATTTCATTTGTTTTCAAAATCTTTTGTTTGCTACCGAAGATAAATGTATTTCGTACAGAACTTAAATGTTGAAGGTTATGTAATAGGGACTAAATCTACTATATGTAGATAGGTATAAGTATTATATTGGTACAATTATATTAAAATTGTACCAATAATGAGCAATTTTAATACATATACTGTAGAAATAGATGTTTTATGGCCCCTCGAAAGGAATAAGTACCAGCGAAAATTCTTTAATACTGGGATATTTTGGTTATCATGATTTGATCATGAACCATTGTATTTCGGAACCTGATACAGAATACAGTAAATATTTATTCTGATGTGACAAACTACAAAAATGTGTTTAGCTTAATTTAATAACGAAAAGTCACTTTTTTTATTTAAGTGCGTAAATGCCTATCAGTTTTGTACGTGATTTTGTACTGTTGTTCAGTACTGATTTATTGATTATTTTCTTTTTTCATTCATCCGGAACAAAGACAGCTATAAAAATATAAACTTTTTTCATAGTAGAAATACGTACTATTGAAGCATTAAAACAATGCTAACTTTTAATTCTTCTGATAATTAAAATAAACTATATTCCGTTGGAAAGAAATTAAAGAAATTTTTATAACTAGAAGGCTTCGCCCCCTGCTCGCTGGCGCTCGCCAACCCCCGGAACTGCTTTCGCAATTCATTTCGAATTGCTTCGCAATCCGATGCTCGCTTTGCTCGCCCATTGGATACGTTCTTAACGTCTAGCTTTTGTATACTTTTTTTAACACTGAAGTTCCGAAAACTTTTCACTGTAGAAAATTCTAAACCTGTGCATTTCAATATTAATTTGAAATTGAAAACAGTTCGCATATTTTTCTTAAACGCACTATTCTAAATTTCAGTTGTTGAGAAAAGTAACTTTTGCAAGTTTTGTTTTAAAGTCTTCCCCACCAAAGGGCTGAAACCATGTGTTGTAAAACAATATGAAATAGTACCGAACGCCGGATGTAAAGCATCGGCTTCGATGAAGCTAATTTTGTGAGAATGTTTTTGATAATTCGGTGAGAATTCACCCGATTAGACATATGATACTCACTACGGGCTCTTGCGCGCCGAAGCCTATCAATTAAAACGTATTAGCGTTTTATATAATATAGATTTGATTATATGTAATTATTTCTTTTCTTTTTTAAATCGCATTCTGCACATAATTGGAATCATTAATTATTTCATTGCAATTCAATAACTTTAAAATTTTAATAGCATATCAGTAGAAGGGATACCTCTTTTATAGAAGTTTGGTCAAACATCTAAGTTACATTATTCTTCAGAATTTTTTTAAGAAAAGAATTAATATAAGAAATTTATTCAGACTTTATTCAGTTTCGAATTTATTCAGTTTGGTCAAACATCTAAGTTACATTATTCTTCAGAATTTTTTTGAGAAAAGAATTAATATAAGAAATTTATTCAGACTTGATTATTTAATTGGAGAATATGCATTTAAATATAAATCACTGCTGGAATAAAAAAAAATAAAACAGTTCCTTAACAACACGTTGCAATCCTGGGAACTCTACAATTTCGTGCCCAACACCAGGATTGTGACAATGTGGTTATCATTGGAGCATGAGCCGTTTCTTAACGTCCTATGGAAGCCGATGCCCATCGATCTGAGGCTAGGTATTTGTGATGCCAATATTGGCATTACATATTTATTTCCTAACCTTTTAAATATCTTTCATTACTTAAGCTTATTTTTATTAATAGAATTACATTTAAAATAAATCAAAGACTTAATCTTTTTAAACGAACATAAAATATTTATTTCTTCTCTTCTAGATCAATGTAACGGATACTTTCTTTTTATTTCATTACTTATGCAGACATATTAATTCACTGTCGCCTCTAATCGAAAACAAAAATCTATTTATAACTTTTATTCTAATTTCTAACCGCAAAAATGTTTCAGTTTCATGGTTGTAATAATTCTCATAAATTTGCTGGCGACTCGTGATCGCCAAGGTATTATTTTAAACCCAATATTGATATGCTGGTTGGCTTTGTTTTGGCTATGTTATAATTTATTAAATCGCCAATTTTGGATCTCCTACCCATGCTTCTGTGTCTGTTGGGAACAAAATACACGTACTTTTTAATTTGGCTTTTGATTAGGCAGGTTGTGGGGGATTTATCTCCCATGGCCTGTCCTTATTAATATTATTATGCAAAATTGATTCAACTGAAATTCTTATGGATTAATATGTATATTTAGTATCTCGAGCTCTGCAAATATAATAAATAAAAGCTTTTTATTAATTCTGATCCGGTTCAAGTATTATTTTCATCACCCTTCTGTTTTCATCGCAATCTTCAATTTGTCAGAATTCTACAACTTGGCCAACTATACCAATGCAAACTCCAACCTCACCTGATATTCCAACCATCTCAACATAAAATGGCACACTGAATCATCCTTCTTCATAGTATTTTACTTCAAACTTCTACTAGGGATTGAATCCCGGTACTTTACAAAGACAATTTAGGTTATTTTTAATAGTTTCTAAAAAAGCGCAAGATGTATTTGAAAACATATAAAAGGAAATTACAATTAAAGTATGGTCAAAAATTTCGGAACATGTAAAACTTACCGTTTTTGAGGCTTCATGGGGATACCAAAAAATGACACGGTAATGTAATCTTTAATTAAATACTTAATTAATCTTTAATTTATCATTTATAAAATATTTAATAATTACGGTGTAGTAATTTTCAACATAATAATTAAAGATTTTGGTGTAATTATAAATAAAATATTCTTTCTTAATATGTAATAAAATGTGACAAATGAGTAAAAAGTGGTACTTTTATCATGATAACTTACGGAATTGCATGAAAATCATTTATTCAGTTAAAATTTTGCAACTGTAACTTTCGCAACTGTATTTTTTGCTAAATGTGCAGCAATAAAAACCAAAATTTATGATTAACCGTTACCATATGGACGGTAAAATTACCAAATAAATGGTTTAAATATAGTATATTTTGATTTAAATAACCATATTTTATTTATTAGAAATGCCATTACCATGGTAATATTACCGGATTTATCCGTGCACTCACTTTATTGAACTTAAATTCATCCATAGTATAATTTGGCATTTGCTATTTAATTTCCAATGCATTTCTTTTTTAATAAATAATGCAATCGCATTTTTTTTCATACTTTTGACTTAATTAAAAAATAATAGAAGTTTTATTTTGACTAAGAGAATTTTATTGTCTCAAATACTTGTGTTTAAAGTTTCAATGAAGATACCGTAATCAAATTTATTACCTATGAAACGATTTAATGTAAATATTTTAAATCATTAATATTGCAGTTAAACACATTGGTTTATACATACATTTAATTTTAGCAAGTTATGGGCCATTTTGAATATTTTATGAATTAAAAACTAAATAAAACATTTTATGAATAACTCTATACATTATATATAATCTACTGCACGCATATAGAAAAAGCAGATTAAACATAGGTAAAAACCTTGTAGCTAGAAGTTATTAAAGCATTAAAAGAAGCTTGTAACGAATTTTGTTAATTAAATAAACTAAACCTTATTGTAAAATGAAAAACATAACTTTTATAAATTAATAATTTGTTATAGTTTGGTATTTTACAATTTGTATTATTCTTATAATCAAATTAGTTAAAAATTAGGTTGAGATTCTGCAGCTTCTATATGTTAGTTATATAACTCAAATAGTAAGATTGTTGAAATTATTATTTTTATTTTCACATTTGCGATAAATAATTTTTCTTCAGAAACATTTATAAAATTTAAAAAAAAACAATCATTCTATTATATATATTTTACGAAATAACAAAACTTGATTTTAATATGAGTTATTCTATTCGGGTAATTTTGAAACATATAAGCAAATTCGACGCAACTTACTTTATGCTTCATTAATTTAACTTGAAGTAAAACTCAGTTTGAATTTTATTGACTTTTTTTAATTATATACTTGTTACTTCAAGAAAATTTAATAAATATGAAATTTTAATAATGTTTTCATTCGCGTAAAGAATTTGATAAACATAAAAGTTTCTATTTCGCTAATTATAAAATATTCTACTTTAAGAGTTTTTAATTTTTCTTGATTTGTAATATGAATTTGAATAAATAAATTACTATTTTCAATTTTCTCTTATAAATAAATTATATATATTCTGTACTATTTATTTGTTTTCTACTTTTAATTTTTTGGTGGATTTTTAGAATAGTGTTAAATTTCTCAAAGCACATTGAAAATTAATTTCGATTAAAAATTGTTAAAAAGATTGAAAACCATCACAGAAAAATTCGTATTTCAATTTTAAAATGAATACTTTATCGAATATGATGAATATTTAAGGATATATATTTTGAAAGCGAAATGCTTAGATTTGATGTTTCCATTAAAAAGAATGAAGGAAAATAAAACGGAAGCTGAGGTAGCAACTGCAGCTAATTCTGAATAAATTATGTTACTTAAATATATTTAAAAAAAACAGTGATTTTGTCACACTATAAACATATATTTAAGATGATTAGGAATATTGAACAAGCAGCAAAATATTTCAATAAAAGGAATTGAAGATTAAGTGCTAGATTTATCACATAACGAGCGGGTGACCGAGCTCTGCTCGGAGAAAACAGGTATCGAAGCTAACTCGAAGATTTAAATTTTCAATTGTGATTTATCAAAACAATACATGCCATAAGAAAATTTGTGAAACCATTGGTGAAAAGATAAGCGGTTAAAGTGCACCATTGTAAACTATCTAAACAAAGTTTGGAAAGGGAACTATTCTATACAAAGGTAAAGTTTGAAAAGTCATAGGAAATAAAATGTAATTGATAACAAAAAATTATACAATTAAAGACACTGTTCACAACGAATTCGTAAATTTGCTTCCGTTCATCCGCTTCTTGAAAATTCTTGTCCAGGAAAAGGCGTCGATGAGAGAGGTATTGTCGAGCATAAAAGACGATGTAAACTCCGCAGGAAGACGCGTCATCTTGGTGGTTGTAAGCGTTGCGAGGTTTCACGATGCATCCTTTCAGCTTTTCATTCGTAACAACGGTATTCAAAACGTGTCGCAGTATTTTTCTCAAAACAGCATCGATGGGCAGCGGGTTGTCGACTGGATCGCAGACTAATAGTTGACGTTCTCCATAGCTTGCTTCGTAAATTCCTAGCATCCAGTGCTCGCCTCTATCCATTTGAGCTCTCTTGTGAATGGGAATGAGTAGCACGTCGAATCCTTGTTGAACGCCGTATAGATAGTTGGAAGCCTTGTTCTGGTCGCTGATATCGTTGAGAAGAGCCATTCCTTCATAAGCGCCATCCGCTGTTGTAACGTAGAAGCGTGCGACAAATTCAGGGTGAAGTACGGCAACTTTGACGGTCGGGTAAGCTTGTTCGGCGTAATGGAGAAGCATTCTGACAATGACGGTATCTTCTAGTTGTCCATTTGCGGGTAGAATTGAGTTGATCGCTTGTTGTTCCAAAATTCCGGCTCCTTGAAGAATTTCATGTAGAGGTGCGTTCTGCATGTTGAAAATGTAGCTTGAAATCTGATGAATGTTGAAATGTCGGACTTTGTTGACGGTGATTTTAACACAAAAGTTAAACTTTTCTCCACTTTGATAAATGTAAACTAATGCGAACCTTACAATTAAATTATTAATTCCTTCGTATATTATTGGTTTAAGTTGTCACCGTCGCTTTTCCTTATTGTAAAGTTCGCATTAGCATACATTTATAAGAGTGGAGAAAAGTATCTATAGCCATTATGGCGAACTAATAAAGTTTGAAAATATCCTATCTGTAACTCCGAACTGCTCGACCGTAGCGCTTCAAAACCGGCGCCAATCGATTCCTCGTGGCCAAAAACCCCAGACCCCCAAGTTTACCGGAGTTTATTAATTCTGGGGCGATTTTCGAACCATTCCTCGTATTATAGTATAAGATAAACATTTAGCAGAATAAAATGCTAAGGAATATTAAGCAGTCATCAATATATTACAATAAAGGTTATAAAATCTTAAGTAATGGATTTTCTATTACGTTGATAAGCATTTCAAATCAATATTTTAATTATTTATACTTTTTTCAAATAGTTAGAAAATAAGCAAAAAGCTATTCATATACATATGTAGCATGTTTTAATTTAATTTTATTACCTTACTCAAAAAAGGTTGAAATTTCATTCTATATTTTTGTCAAAGGTATAATGTCAAAGGTATGCATCTTTTTTTTTTTTCAAAAGAGTAACTGAAACTTATATTTGAACTCCAAAAGGATCAAAGAAATGAAAGCAAATGCGTGTTCACGTCGCTCAACAACGCTATGCGTAGGTTAACGGACAGACAAAACTGAATTGTTACCTGGCAATCATGTTGACAATTTAGGCCTAAATAGAATTTGAGACTAAGAAATAAGGTGTGAAAAATTGCCTATTTCAAAGTATAGTAAAAACGTTACAGGTCATTAAATAAATAACAAATTATAATAACAATTTTATAATTTTATGCCGGATTAGTATATAAACGAACACCTGCTGGATATAAAACATTGTGCTAATGTTTCTGACTTGTGCAAAAACATAACTTAGGAAAAAAAAATTAAAATTGAGTTTATTATAAGTTCAGAATCCCTATAGTTGGTGCTATCTAAAGATATTTTACTTTAGCCTGTACTCTAATTATTTACAAAGTTATAGCAGTTTTTGTGCAATGTAATAACAGTGGATAGACTAGTGATTTTAAATCTTTAAATGCGTTTATCTTAAAATCAGGGTTTTTTTCCCCATTTTACACCACCTAAGCACGATATCTTATATTGTTTTAAAAATAATTGTCTGCAATTTTTCATGAGTTTTTATGATTATAGCACACATGGTTTGAACTTCAGACTAAGAGAAAAAAAGTAGAATTTAATTTTTTAGGAATGTTTTTTTCGCTAAGACACGAGCGAATATGCTTTAAAAATTTGTTTTTTTTAACTACATTGATCCCTAACTCATAGTATATGAAATTGCTGTTAAGTTAATAGTTTTAAAAAAAGTTTATAGCTTTCTAAATAAAATCCCCAAAGGATTTTTTTGTTTTGCGCGACAGAGTTTTTTTACAGCGTCCATGTTATTACCTAAAAATGTTATTTTTACCTGCTATTATGCCTGTTATTTTTACCCAAAAATGACCATCTAAAAAAATAATTAATTAATTATAATTTTTTGCTAGTTTTATAATTTTTTACTCGTAATAAAGCATATAAACTAGTTTTTAAAATTTTTTTAATTAATGTTCTTAAGAAAAGTTGTCGAAACTAGTCGGATACCTTAATTCAATTTTGTAATTCATTCTGAATTATTCAATAAACGATAGCTTATATTTAGCTTCCAAGTCTACTCAACTTAGTATTGTAAAAGTTAAGAACCTTTTTTCAACAATAAATATTTTTATGAACCATATTATATTTTGAAAAAAAAATCATTATGGATATAATTTTTTTTTTTTTTTTTTTTTTTTTTTTTTTTTTTTTTTTTTTTTTTNTTTTTTTTTTTTTTTTTTTTTTACAATAAATTTCTTTGACATTTTTGCAAATGTTCTCTAATTTTCTTTTCAAATATAATTTTTAATTCTGAATAAATTATGCGACGAAATATTTTGTTTAACTGTTCAGTACGTTATTTAAAAAATAAATAGCTATTTCAATACACAAGAAAACTAAATAAGATATATTCTCTGTTCACCTGAACTATTACATTTTAAGCTAAATATAAGAAGATCTTAAAGGACATTGTTAAGTGGCTGCATTACACTAGCGCCAAATCTTTTTTTCAATTTTAATTGGTTTAATTCAGTTCAAAACTAAATTAAACCAGTTAAAATTGAAAAACGATTCGGCGCTAGTGTGTTGCAGCCACATCACAGACATTTTATATAATTCAGGAGCATCACGTTAAAAAAAATATCACAGCAAAAAGTTCTGTGTAAAACTCGGTTTCACGTAAAAAACAGTCTTGTTTAATCACTTGGGGGATAACTGAGTATTTATGGAGATATTTATGGACATTTTTATAAAAAAACTGAATTTTCTGTCTTACGTTCTTATGCTATAACATCCATTACGTTCTTATGCTAAAAAATCCATAATATTAAACAATATTTTCGCAGCAATTTTGAAATTAATAACACAATTATAGTTTCAAAATTGAAGAAACATTAATTTGAAATTGTAAATGATATGCGTAAATAATGTAGCCCTTTTATACCACGCATGAGTGGGAAAAATGTGAATTAATTAATTGTATTAAGCAATTAATAAAAAAGACCGATTTGAATATCTAAAAAAAAATTAACAGTTTTAAGTAATTTTCAAGTTAATTAGTTTAAGCAATTTTAGTTTTTTTATACTCTTTAAAAAAAAAGTTCAAAATTGATAAAGGGTTTTCTACAAACTTCATTTTGTATTATTAAAGTAGATTTAATAAAAATGACACCGGCATTGTTGGTAATCATCCCCCATAAAAATATATTTTCTTTCGCATGTTTTCGTTACTTATACAATCATATTTCTGTGCATGGACGTTTGTTGTAAAGTATTATCATTTGCTATTTAATTTCGCCTCATGATACAAAATAATATTTGCAGAAAAATCCATTATTATTTTGAGATTCTTTTGAAAAATAAAACTTCTTAAAAATTTACTTAAAACTTTTTAAGTTTTAAAGATATTCAGATCGAACTTTTTTTCTTTATATGCAGAATACGATTCACAGCAAAATTATGAAAAAAAAATTTAATTGTCAACAGTACAAGAGAACTACTTTACTTATATAATGCTCAGTTTTCAACGTTTTTTTTTAAATTTTAGGAAAATATTCTGTAATTAATTTTAAATTGCTTTACAACTTTTATTTATGTTATTGAACATTTTTAAAATTATAGCATAAAAAAACGTAACACAAAAAGTTTCGTTTTTTTAATGAAATCTCCATATCTCCATAAATATTCAAGCTAGGCTTACGGAATTTAGCGCAATTACTGCATATAATAACCAAAATGATTATTACAAGTTAAAAATATGTTGCTAAATTTTTAGGCTAAGGGTGTTCAAAGGCAATATTATCTGTTTGAAATTTATTGTCGGTCTCTCAAACCTGTAAAATCTTTAAATTTCGCAGATAAGTATGAAAGGCACACACTTCTGAAGTTATAAAATGATTCTTTAAGTAATTCTTGAAAAAAATGATAAAATGTATTACAGAAGTGTATTATAGATCATTGTTTTGCCATACATTAAAGCTCGATTGTTGTGAGACATGGGAACCTTAGTTCTAAGAAAGACTATGTGAGGATTGAGTTATCAACAATGTCAGCCTTCATCTATGAAACCCAACATTGCATCGAGTTAACATGTATTATATACTAGGAAATTGAAATTATATTTTTGTAGTGGTAGATACACTGCAGTACTCCCCCAACAGAATTATATCTGTGATAGAATTCGACGAATTGATGCCACTAGTTGATTCTTTGCATTTTTGTGAGAAGCTAGGATAGCAGAGTATTATGATCACAGTACTTTTGCTGATAGTGAGAGCTGTATTAAGTTCACGGGCCATGGCTGCTCCATTGACAGCCGAGTGTAAGGAGGCCAACGTTGTGTGTGATTGAGACTGAGTAGAAACAGTGCGAGGAGGTAGCTAATGTCGCAGTCACAAATAGCAAGTCAACTGTTCAATGTGCACCATCCATCGAAGTAGGTGTTTTCAAATTGAAGTGGAAGTTTCTGTCAAGATAGGCGCATTCACATCACGTCCGGGTCACCAATGTAGGGAGTGAGTTATAAACAATGTCAACCTTCATCTATGAAAAGGTACCCCACCACAGAATCAAGTTAACATGTCTTATATACTTGTGATTCGAAATTATATTTTTATAGTGGTAGATGCACTACAGACTACCTACTTATGACGACAGCGACAGAAATATCAACAACTGACATAAGAAACAATGTTAAAATTCAAAAGTGTAAAACATTAAAAAAATGTGGTAAGGGTTTTAAACAAGCTGATATCTAGAAACATTTAGTCATCAACAATCTTAACTAACAGAAAATATCTTGCAACACCCATGTGCTTAATAATTTTAATTTCAAAGAAAAAACTTTTAACGAAACAATGCAGATAAACACAACGAAGCAATGGAATGTGAAACTACAAAAATATTCAATATTTTTGAGCAAAATCATATTATTAAATCCTAACACTTCGTCCCAGATACTGCAGTTTATCTATTAAGCACTTAAATTAAATATTCCACCTCAAGCGCTGTAAACAGACAGGATCTTACTGTTCAGAGTTCAGAGATTATGCTTTATCTCAACTATTCCGGTTTTCCACGTTTTCCGCTTTTATGAGAAGATCCGGAAGTTATGCAGATCTCTTTGCATCAACTTCCGGCCAGGAGCAGAACAACTCATATATAAATAACACTCTTAGGAAATTTATTTTCTAATCTCCCTGGCTCCCCGCATAGTTTTTACTTATTTCCCGAATCTAAAACTTTTCTTCTTAGGGAGCAGGTGTTTAAAAAGAAAAACATAAGTTAATTTTAATTTCAAATAGTATGTCCTTAAACTAAATTCGAGGTACGTATAGAATTTATTGGAAAAGTTTTCTAAGCGTTACATTAAAATATTCATAAGGTGTTTAATTCGCTTTCCCTGCATTCTCTTTGTTAAAACGAACTCCACTTTTTAGCTATTAATTGTATATCTTACATTATAATAAATTAAAGCTTTCAACACGATCTTATCTTAATCTCCCTAACTATTTAATCATCCTTTACAATCCAAGTTTCTGTTTCAGACTAAAAATTTGGTTCCATACATAAAATTATAACTCATTCCACAAAGATATAAAAAAATTACGACTATTTGTCAATTTTCTAGGTAAAATGCAACTAGACCGGAAAAAGTTTAAGTTTTTCTTTAATAAACATATTTTGTAAAAGGAAAGAATTTTATTTTCTTCTTCTGATTGCTATAAAAGTCTTTATTTTATTTTGAAATGTAATGGAAGACGCATTATCTATAATCTGTATAACTGATATTAACGATATTCTACATAAATGCAACGATGTTGCATAAGAAAAACTATTTATATATGCATGATTTCTTTCATATTTTCCATACTACTTTATAGAACAATCTATAACCATAGCAAGCAATAATTGTTAACTGTGTTGCCAAACTTACGCCAGACCTTCTTATTAAAGATCTCAATTGAATCTATTATTGTATGTTTGTAAAGTTCAAGATAAAAGTAAATAATTTTTTAAATGATAGAAACGACTCAAAATATCAAGCTTTTTGGTTAATCCATAGATCCAGAAACACGGTCAGTTTCAAAATATTTTGTAATACGTTTTTTTCTTAGTATGCAATTTATTTTCAACTCAAATTGAGCTCATTTTAAACACCGATAGAAAGACAGCCTTTAGTCGCAACAAGCATTGAACATTTAAAAAAATATAATTTAAATCGTACTTTAACTTTTTTTTCGTTTTATTTCCATATTCCTAAAAACTAATTTTAAAAAAAAAATTTAAGTTATGTATCAAAATTTTTTAATTTTTCTGAAATTAAAGTTTTGTTATAAAAACTCTGACCATTTATTGATTAGTTTTCCTTACTTTTAACTATCATGCTGTTCTCGTGTTAAGAGCAAATCAGTATGTACTTTTTATATATTATAACACTCAAAAAATATTTGTAAAGATTTAAATTTCGATCCTTTAAAGTAGGGTGATTAAAAATATGAACGTTGCTTTTGAATTAGATATTTTTTACATTAAAAAGTATTGTTTAAAGCAGTAAATTAGAACCAGTACTTCAAAATCACTCGTGATCCATTAATTAAAAGATAATGCTTCGGCACAATTCTTAAAATTCTAGAAAACATATGTTTCATTGAAATTAATAAGAAAACTCAAAGGCAGGATAAACAAAATTTGTTTTGTTTTCCTGACAAATATCAGTCTTCAATAATACTTTCAGTTCTAAAATTTGTCCTTCATACTTTAAATACTTTTTGGACATACGGATTATTTGTTACAATCTTATAAAAAAGTCTTTAATATAAAAGTAACCAGCCGTCCTCAAATCTTGAGTACAGTCCTCAAATTTCACTAATTGACATCAAAAACTCTCAAGTTCTTTGAGAACAGAAAATGTCCTCGAATTTCTTTGAAAATGGAATATTTTTATATGCTCTGAAATATCAAAATGGTGCACGCTTTTTTAAACAAAATAATTTCGTTTTACAGAGACCACAAACATAAAGCAAAAAAGTATCATGCTAAAACTAACTGAGATAAACGCAATAAATAAATTTTAAATGATTTCATCAAATAAAGATATAAAAAAAATAAAAGCGATTTTAAAGGTTTTTTTACGTGTGTTCAAATTCACAATATTATATTATATTTCAAAACTACTTAGAAAAGAAACCAAGTTTGATAAAAATGGTACTGCTCTTGATATTAGTTATCAGCTAAGCAAATATCTTTGCTGCATATAAAAAATAATATTTTCCATAAACAAAAGTTGTCCTCAAATCGTAAAATTCTTTGCAGGATGCTCCGCTTATTTGTTTCAAATCAAGGTTAATAATTCTAGGCAACTTATGTAAAGAAGAAAGAATAACAACACGTCAGGTACTAACATGCTATAAAAATGCAAAAAAAAGGATTCACATTTTATATGATACCATCAGATTAAAAATGCCATTGAATTTTGTCCAAATTCTATTTTGCATATATCTTTTGCAAGTTGTTTTTCTGCAACATTTCATGTATCACTTATTGTCGTATTTTTATTTTCAGGTTCATTGCTGTGACACAACCAATTAAATATTCAAAGCATCGAAATAATAAAAGAGTTTTTGTAACAATAGCTTTTGTTTGGCTGGTGTCAGCTGCAATTGGTTCTCCTATCATGTTGGGATTGAACACTTCGCCAGAAAGGGTGTCTACACTCTGTGTCTTCTATAATTCAGATTTCATCATATATTCATCTCTCAGTTCATTTTACATACCCTGCATTGTCATGGTCTTCCTTTATTATAGGATATTCAAAGTAATTCATACCTTTCAATCAAAAATAATTAATACCTTGCATCTAATTATAGATTTTTCGTGAAAGACCCTCAAACCGTTTAATATGTTACTAAATTTATCTAAATAAAACATTTGACTCGATTGTGTTAGCCATAAATTTATGTCATTTAGAAATTTCAAGAACTATCTACATTAGAGAAAAATTCCTGGTCAAATTACGATAAAAGGTACCGCCACTCAGGGTGCCGGTATTTTTTACCGTAAAACTTTTACCGCAACATGATACGGAAAGACATTCTGATATACAGTAATTTTCACTAATTAAAGTAAAATCCCTCTAATTAAATAATTATTACTGCAGGAACTACGGTGTAATATCTTACGGCGAAAATAGATTTTGTGGTAAAATGGATTTTACGAATAATGCATCCAAAGTGCTGGTACTTCATACGGTAATTTTACTCAGATATTCCTACAAGATATTTGAAATACTCAAAGAATCAAATCACCTTTTAGGAAGCAAATTCAGTTGTTTCTTTTCCAAAGTTATATTAGTTTTCTGCTATTGTTGTCGTAAGGCATTGAGGCAAGGGATGTGATTGTTCTGGTCTTCTACTGGCATCATCTATAGCCAAGAATTCGACTTCTGCCACACCCGCTTATAGGGCAGACACATTTATACATCCATTCATTGATCGACAGATTGTAATTTTGACCTTAACCAAAGAATGATCAATCTCCAATTCAGTACCCTAAGAGGTATAGTTTGTTACGGGAGCATGGAGGATATTGTGACCTGGAAGACTTAACACGTGCACCATCCACCATTTACTACACGGGGATCCTAGCATTTTATATATATATATANATATATATATATATATATATATACTGCCCGGTATATATTTGCCCGATACTTGGTGTATACCGGGCAGTGGCACTTAATCTTAAAAAAGCATCAGTGTAGGGTATACCGAGCGATGTATATCGGGCAAATGGAAATGTATGGCCCGATACCCCAAACACTGATGTTTCTTCTGATCTATCGTCAGTAAGTATTAAAATATGGAATAAATGTAATTATATCCACGAATAAATTCATATCAAATCGAATGTAATAAATATTTCGGACATTCACCAAAGCGACTATGTGATTGTTGACATTCACCGGTGAAAGTCAGAAATAAGGGTATTTAGCAAAAATTTTCGGACATACACCAAGCGAATACGTGAATGTTGACATTCACCGGTGAATGTCGACATTTTCGAGACTTCGGTCATTCACCGTAACATATATATATAAATATAATAACAGATACAAAATTGCCGTCTAAATCTATGTCTGATCAAATTTCTCATTTTCTTCCATATGGATCTTCATGTATTTGATAAGCTATCCCTTGTACGGTAGATATTTTGTCACTTTAATTTTCTCTGATATCATTTGATTCGTATTATACTTTGACCTACATAGCGAGAATGTAATCTGTAATCACAATCACAGTGGAAACAGTTGCGATACTTTAAGTCCGGTGAACGTTGAAGCCATTTAAGAAGGAAGAATGTCAGCTTTGCACCCTTAAGTAACAAAATGCAAGTTTTCTCTCTTTTTTTTTTCCTTTTTTTTTTTAAATCTAGAAATTATCTTTTACAGAGATCGCTGCATGAAATGCCAGTTAGACCTGCAAAAGTCTTCAAAGGTTCATTCATTCAGCGCAAGGCTTATTTCTACTACAGTCAGTTGTCACAGATATATTTTATCATTACACGGAGTAAGAAAAGTCTGGTAAAATTACCGCACTATGTGGAAATGACATTTCTCGTAAAAAAACATAATTCTTGATTATGAAACTAAAGTATTCACTATTTAAACCATTCATTTTGTTAATTTTACTGTTCATATGGCAACCATTAGCCGAAAATTTTGGTATTCAAAATTATGATTCTTATTTACACACATATTGTAAAAAAATGCAAAGCATAGAAAAAAATATTATCGAATAAATGGCTTTTATGCCATGCCGTAAAGTATTATGATAAAATTGCTAAATTTTACCACATTTACCAACTTTCATCATACATTAAAAAACCATGTTTTATTAATAATTTTGCCAAAATCATTATTGAAGTGATTTGTTAAAAACTACCGAGCTACTTGAGATTTTCTCAGAGCTTTAGACACGATAAATTTTAACATATTCAGGTAGTTTTGACCATGCTTTTCTTCTTAGTGTAATTACTAATTCCTTATAAAATCAACCAGTAATTGAATAAAAAATGAGCCTGTGAGCAGTTTGGAATGTTCTGTGAGCAATTAATGAACAGACAAAATGGTGTACGTTAATTCTCAAATTATAGAGTGCACATTTTTGATCATAAGGAAATTATTTGCTTGGTAACATTAAAAAACTCAAACAGCTTATAATAATTTTAAAAAATGTAAATTTTGATTAATGTTTTTATTATTAAGAGGTGTAAATTATTGTGATTATTGCTTTCAATATTAGCTAATGATAAAATTAAGCAGGTTTATAAGTTTAATCCCATATGATCACAGTAATCCACGCAACAAGGAAAATATATTGATCATGTAGACATTTTATCAATATAACCGTTACTAAAGTAATCAACTGTCACAATATGTCCCCGGAAATATCACTCCAATTTTTTGTTTCATTGCATTTTTCCTAACAATGTTCTTTCAGCAATATTATAATTCAATTTTTTTAGAGCAATTAGGCTCTTGAATATTTAGTAAATTAATCCGTTTGGTTGAAAGTTTTCAATTTTTGATACAATTTGTTTTCTATGCAAATCTCTTTAACAATGGAGTCTTTTATTTGCTTCGGAAAAAATAAACTAAATCCCTGGACATTAAACCAAATTAATCTTATTAACTTTCTGCTATTTATTCAAAGCTCCATTTGAGCTGCAAATATTGCCCTTTCACTTAGTTTGCGAGAGGTTCCGCGTTCAAATCCAGGCCAAGCCCAAATATTTGCACTATTTATGGCCTGAATAGCCTGGTTGGCAGGTTGCGGGACTCAATATTGTGAGAACGAGAGTTCGATTCCAGAAGGCTGAAGACTCCCCGTGTAGTAAATCATGACTGGTGCACGTTAAATCTATTGGGTTTTAAAGTTCTCTATGTTGTCATAACAAGACAATACCTCAAAGGGAACTGAATCGGAAATTGATGGTTTTCTGGTTCAGGTCAAAATTAAGATCTGTGGACGAATTAATGAATGTATGAATGGGTCCGCCCTATAAACGGGTGTGACGTATGGGTATGCTAGAAGTCGAATTCTTGGTTATTGATGGTGCCACTGGAAAACAAGAGCAATCACACTCCCTCTGCCTTAATAACGACGACAACAACGTTAACAACAGGCATTGCAAAAAAGTCCTAGATATCAACTATATTACTTACGGATTACTCCATTTGAAAACAATCTCCAACTACTGACGCACAATGTAAAGCGTTTCGGATCAAATTGCGGAATGAAGCACCAGCATTTTGGGTGCATCATCCATAAAATATTCCATCGCAAAATATTATTCAATAATTTTTACAGTAATATTTAGATAATTAGAGTGATTCCCTGATTTTATAGCAATTCTAATAAAACACTACAGAACATCAGATTTTTTTGTTCCGTAACATGTTCAGGTAAAAGTGGATTTTACGGTAAAAAGTAACGAAAATTGATTGCCGGTACTAAATTTGATCCGGAGTTTTTTACTGTGTACATAGTATTATTATATAACACAATCGTTGATTTTGAGGCATAATTATATGACGAATTTGGTAAAACTATGAGGAATTTTTTAGGTTTCAAACTTTCTCTGAAAACCTTCGTACGAAATTTGCTTCCAATAAAATAAACTGAATTCTGTAACATATTCCCAACAATAAATTCAATACCTTCCAGGTTTTTATCCGAAGCCCCATTTAAGCTAAAAATATCGTCCACTAACAGGAGACGAAAGAAAAATCGAAGTCACATTGTTATTTTTGCGGATAAAATATTTCTTTATGAAACTTGAAAAAGCTTTATGGAAGCTTTTCTAAATCTCACCTTTTTTTTCATTCTGTTCCCTTAAAAGTGCCTTTTGAATAAGAAAATTTCAGTTCTTTTTTATCATGAAATATTAGCAAAATTTCAATCTCATTTTTAATAAAAGTAATATTCATAAAAATGAACTTTTATACTGTGAATTTAAACTTGAAAAATTAATTAGCGTGACCTGAATTTAATCAGAAAGTAATAAAAGAATTTCTTTTCAGGTTAGTTCATTAAGAAACGTGGGTAGTGCTTGTATTTAAAATTCTTAATTAAAAGGAGAGCTTGTATATATATTGTGACGAATTTGTGAAAGAATTTAAGCTAAAAATTGATAGGTATTTAAATAAGGAAATAGTAATTTCGTTCCTCTACGATATATATTTATACGATATATACTTATATGATATATACTTATATGATATATACTTATATGATATATACTTATAGGAAATATAATCATATGATATTCCTTACAAAAATATCTACATGAAAATAAGTTTATTTAATTATGAAAAACAAACTACATGTCATCTTTAAAATTGTTTTGTTTCTTGGCTACATGAATTTTGATTTTTTATGTAATAATTATACAAAATACAAATTAAAAACATATGTTAAATTCTTGATTTGATAAAAAGATGTACGCCTTTATCTGGTATGTAACTATTATATTTCAGAACTGGGGTTGAACATCTGACCCAATTCTGAGTTTACGCGACTACCAATGTTCAACTCCGCAGCCTTGTAATTTTGAACCCAATCCAGAAGACAAGGGAAATCTTGGATCGAGTATTGGGAGAAATTCGCCTTCGTAGAGAACTTTTACATAGAGCTAACCCGCATTTGGAATGATACTATTATTACTATTAAGATTATCAAAATATCATTGGGTCGAGATAGCCTGGTTGATAGAGCATCAGGCCCATGTCCCAGAGGTCGTGAGTTCAATCCCCGCCATCCAAACACCCCCATATGCAAACTGGTGACTGGTGCACGCTAAATCTGTCCGGTTAACAAAATCTTCCAAGTTCTCAAAACAAAGCAATACCTCTGAGGTACTTCGATACATTTAATAAAAATGGTGTGTCTTTTTGGGAAACGTAGAAGGATATAAAAACTCCAATACGTTTTTAATTTTGTACAGTGCACAAAATAAAAAACGGATCTTCCCTGAATTATTTTTGATCTAATATGATTCGATCATCACTTTTTAGGATTCAGTCCTAGGGGGTTTCGGATGCGGTCTCAAATAGGTTAGCTAGTTAGTGCAGACGATATTTTAAGTTACGAAATCAGATACAAAAACTTATTTTCTCTGAATAAAGATACCTTATTTCGACGAATGAAGATTTTCTATCCCCAAAATATATATGAAAGCCGCCATCTGATAAATATGGTCCTAATAGTTTACTCAGGAGAGTGGTCATAGTTTAGGCCTCCTAATGTCAATCATACTTTTTGCGTATTTTGCAATATCTCGAAATTAGCCATTTGAAAATTTTTTCCACACAATCAAAAATTAGTTTAGCCAAAAATATTTACATGGAAAAAGTATACCTTAGTAACTTTTTATTGTTTTTTATTATTTCGTTTAATAATAGGTGGAAAAAATTTTCAATTGTAAGGCATACAATTTTTTATATCTTTTCAAAGAATGTATTTTTACGTGGCAAAATACAAAATTTGAAAAAAATTGAATAGTTCCTGAGAAATCAAATTTTAAGAAAGTCGTATATTTAAAATTTAATTTGAACTGTTCAACTGATTTCCCTCAAATTTGATATTCGCCACTTGAAATTACGTACTTTAATGTAAAGTAAGTTAAAAACAAATTTATACCTTTCAAAATGTTTTCGATTAGTATCGTGTTCAAAAATTTTTCAATTCGCTTAAAAAGTTCCCGAAATATGGCGAAATACGCTAAAACTAAAATTAATATTAAGGGGTCAAATATTTGGATCGCTCTTCTTACCAAACTATTAGGACCATATTTCCCTGATTGCGTTTATCCCTAATATACACTACTGTCCATTAAAATTGCTACACCAGGAAGGAATGCAAATAACAGAATGATATTTATTGGTCACATACATTATAGTTTTACTCCCCTGGCAGTAATAACACAGTTATTCTCCAGGGCATCGAGTTGAACAGAGACAGGATAGCATGAACGGGTACAGTATTCCATGCAGCTTTAACATTATGCCACAATGCATCGACCGTAGTGACTGACGTGTGGTGGTGGGGCAGTCGCTCGGCAATCGTTCACCAGACGATTTCAATTGGCGAGAGATCAAGAGAATGTGCTGGCTAGGGCAACAGGCGAACATGTTCGGTGTCAAGGAAGGTCAGTGCAGTGTGGGCAACATGCCGTCGTGCATTGCTCTGCTGAAACGTAGCGTTATGAGGAACTCGAAGATAAGGCAGAGCAACTGGCCCTAACACATCAGAAATGTAACGGCTGCTGTTCAAAGTGCCGGCAAAGCGAACAGGAGGTGATCAATACGTGCATTCAATGGCACCCCATACCCTAACTCGAGGTGGAGAGCCAGTATGACCATGTCGAATGCAAGCTGTCAGGCGTTCTACACGATTTCGCCGAACACGGATGTGGCCATCATGATGCTGTCTACAGAACCTGGATTCGTCTGAAAAGGCGACGTCATGCCATTCCTGCGTCAAAGTTCGTCATTGAGCACACCATTGGAAGCGCTCTTGCCAGTGATTCAGCGTCTGGCAGTTCATGCTGCAAACGTAGTCGAACTGTTCGTGCAGACACTTGTTGTCTTGCAAATGACTCTATTTGTTGACTCAGGGTTCGTAACGTAGCTGAACGATCCCTTAAAGCCCTGCGGATAATGTGTTTGTCTTCTCGGCTGTTAGTGATGGTGGGCCGCTGAGAACCGGCACTGCGTTTCATATGACCGTCACGAACCCAACGATTCCATTTTCTGCTAACAGTCATAGGATCTCGACCAATGCGAGAAGCAATACTTCGGTATGATAAATCGCAATCCCGGTAGACCACAATTCAACCTTGATCAAACTCAGACGCGTGCTGATAGACATTTCTCCTTCGAGGCATTTGAGGCATAACGAAAACTTTTTTACTCAAGAACAACGCTCAAATTCAATTTCTGTATGAGAAACTTACTGTCAAATCTCTTCTTTTATACACATTGTAGGTGTCGCTACCGCCGCCTACTTTGCGTGAATGCGCTGATAAGCTAATCATTTGCATACCACAACATGCTTTATCCGTCTTGCAAATATCTCGTTCGTGGTCTGTCGCCTTTATGGTGTAGCAATTTTAATGGCCAGTAGTGTATTTCGGGGGTTAAAAATCTGAACCGGTCGAAAAAAGGTATGTTTATACAGAGAAAGCACGTTTTCGTGTCAGATTTCGTAACTTAAAATATCGTCTGCACTAATTATTTAGGATATTTGGGGTCCCCCCCTCGATCCCTTAAGATTTATTCCAAGAACGTGAAACTCGGATTTAAAGTTTAAAATATCTCCATAGTCTTGTTTTTCTGCTTTAAATTTAGCTTGTATCGTAGAAATCTTTCATTAGTGTCAAATTAAAACAAAAGATTTATATTATAAAACAATATTTAAAAATTTGTCTGCGTCATTTTATAAAATTTTGAGTAAAACATTGTAAGAAATATTCTGTGTTTTTCTTCTGTAGGTCTTGAACTCTTAAAATCTTTGATGATATGTTTTTTCCACTTTCTAACAGTATAATTTAATTTTTATTTAAAGTTCAAAATTTCTCCAAGTATAATTTTCTATTACATTTTAATGCAATTTTTAAAAAAAATTGAAAATAAGAGGATTAGTAACACACGAATAAGCGTTTCTCACAAACCTCTTCCCTTCTAAGCAAAATAAGCAAATCACAAATATTTTAAGTCCTTACGTAATATTTGAATGATCTCTAAAAACTAAACTGAACTCAGTGGCGCGACAGCTCATAGAGGGCCAAGGCCTACTGTATCCATCTCAGTTTTCTTGACCTTCGGCTCTGGGGTGCAGAAGAAGATGCTCCGGTCAAGTGGTCAGCCTAACGTGGAACCCCCAGTGTTTAGTTCCCAAGCATGCTTGGTACTCATTTATCGACCCACTGAAGGGATGAAAGGCTTTGTCAACCTTGCCCGGCCCAAGGATTTTGGATGATCTCACATTTTGATTACAGTTAAGCTAAATTAAATTTTATAACTTATAAAACCTTAAATAAAGTCCAAATATTTATGAAGTAAAATTAAACTTTGTGAAATGTTATTTTTTGATATTCCGAACAAAATTCTGAAGAAAAATCGTTTTATTATTTGACAATAATTCAAGGCAATTAAATGGTAATGCATAGTTTGCAATAATCAATATAAAATTCGGAGTGATATAATGGACTTGGTATTTTCTTTTAAAATGTACCTGCTAAATTATTTTAGAACATATTTTTTTTATTTTATATTCTTACTTTTTAACGAGGAGACTATTGTTGAAATGTCATAACATTAATGATTGTTTAAAAAATAATTTTAATTGTATGCGTTGAAAAATCCCCATTATAAATTTAATTGTA
This sequence comes from Parasteatoda tepidariorum, assembly GCF_043381705.1. NCBI lineage: Eukaryota > Metazoa > Arthropoda > Arachnida > Araneae > Theridiidae > Parasteatoda > Parasteatoda tepidariorum. Next base: position 81,599,520 of record NC_092208.1, read on the forward strand.
TGCATTGAAAATCAATATTGCCTTAAGAACTCATTATAAGCACATATTAACAATGTAATCGCAACTCCTGTTCAAGAAATATTTTATTTTAGATAATAATCTTAAGAATCTTTTTTAAAAGAAGCAGAAATTAAGAAAAGGTTAATAACAATCGTCAAAAATTTTTTTGCTCATAATAAATAATATAAGAAGGAATAAATAGTAGAGAAAAAGAGACAAAAGCATTTTCACCATTTTTAAGTATAAAAAAATTCAGTGAAAAATATATTACTGTATAATAAAAGGAAAATAAACATATTTTTTTGAATTCTTATCAGTGTGTTTCAATTTATCCCCCCCCCCTCCGAAAAATGTATCTTCACCCTAAAGAATGTCAAATATCATTTTTTATCTTTTGCAGCGAATTAAGATTTTTTCGCATAATTTTTGCAATCGATTGTATTTTATGCATCAAGGCAGATGATTTTCATCGATACAACTTTTATATGAATTACCAAGCTATCGTACTTAAGCTAATACGTATGACAATACTTTAGCAAGCATTCATGCTAACATAAGTACATGCATGTGCTTAAACTTTATAATAGTTTCTGAATACGGATCTTAAACTAAAAAATAAGGTGATATAAAATAAAAAGAGTAATTTAAATTGTCAATTAATGAGTCTTTTGTTTTAAGAAAATTTTAAGATCTATTCAATTTTTTTTAACGATAATCTTACTTTTAAGTTTCAAATGAAAATAGTATTCACTCTCAGAAATAAAACTCTCACTTTTGACGATTCAGAAGTATTTGAGCAAAATATCGTTAATTTTGAGAATCTTTTCATTACGAAATCACGTGATTTGTGACGAAACACGAACTCTCAAATACGGCAAAAATGCTTTCTCAACTTGGAAGCATATCGCAGTGCATTGTGGGTCATCGTTAACTAGAATGACGAAACTAGAATGAAAACTAAACGATCGAAACTAGAATCACGAAATAATTCTTACTTTCTACGATATTCGCTTCCTCGAAAAAGTGACGATAATGATCTCGTCATTTTTACCACTTTGACGGTATGTTCGTTTGGAACATAAACCTGGAAGCGGTTTCATCAAAAAGGAAGAAGCTTTCGTGAAATTTGAGTATCTAATTTTTACAGTGTTCCTTTAAAGGAGTTAAATCTAAGCAAATCCGATGCAAAAAATATGCTAATAAGAAACAAAAAAATAGCCAAAATACTCATAAAGATCAAATTTTTGCTTAGTTTTCTTATTATATTTGCATGCTATACTCTCAAAGGCTGATAATAAAAAAATAAACTCATCACTACTTAAATGCAAAAGAAGTTCTAGTTTACTTTTTTTATTTGTTGCTTTATTTGTTGAGAATTATTTTTAAAAATGTTTCAAAGAATAACTAATTGTTTTAGCATATCCTTAATATAAAATGCTTAAGAATATGTAGATAGCATTTAAAGTTTCTATACTTTAAAAATACATGTTTATGGAAACTAAAAACTTTTAATATATTTTAGACAATATAGATATTAATATAATGTGTTAGACATTCGCTAGAAATTAAGGATCTCATGTCTAAGATAATTCTTGATTTATAACTTATAATAGATAAGAATGGTTTTTTATTATCAATAAGATTTCTTATTCAAAGAATCATCAACGAATTGTTTTCAATTTTTTATAACATGTTAGAAATCTCAGTTCAAATTTTTAATGTATATTTCAAAATACAGAGAGTAAATTTTAAGTTATCGGAAAATAAATATGAAAAAGGTGACAGTAAAAAATCGAAATACGGATAATTTCAAAATTAATTTCAAACCTTGCAGAAACACTAATCATTATAATTATTATTATTATTATTATTATTATTGCATATTAAGAAATTTTCAAACAAATCTATCGGGAATCGTTCAAGTTAAATTTATCAGTTTATGTGATATTCTGACAAATGATTTTATCAAATAACTATTAAATCAAAAAAATCATAATTGACGATTTTGTCAGCAATTTTGTTGCTATGATTTTTCTGACCGCTCTTTAAGGATATGATTGCAAAATTGTCTTGTTATGAAATAATTTTTTGTCTATTTTCATTTTGTAATAAATTGAAATTATTCTTTGTAAATAGAATTTAAAAAAACAAATAATTCAGTCCTTGTGTTTTGAAAGCCTATTTTTATGAAGAAAGATAGTTAATAGTCCATTTTTTTAAATAGCTAAATTTAGCTTTTTTTTCAATTATTAATGCGCATAATTATTTTTAAAAAGTAAGATATTGTTGGTATGTGAGAAATAATTAAATCTAAAGAAGAATTTATCTTTATTAGGTAGTGATAGAGCTTTTAAATCACGCATTTGTCGCAATCTTTAAACGTGTTAAGTTAAATGATTCATAAAATAAGTGTCTATTGATTTAAACTTATATTTCAGGCCATCCACGAACGGGCATTAAAACAGAAAAAAAGAGCCAATCTAAGTAAAATACCCTTCAACAGGAGATCGTCCAAAAGACAAAGTAAGAACGTAAAGGATGACAAAACGACAAGTTCCAACCTCCAAGTTTCCATGGATACCGAAATGGGTACAACAAACGTCACAAGTTCGATTCCCCAGGAAGACGAAATTGAAGAAGACGACGAAGACGAGGCGAACATGCTCGTGGATGGTGACGAGACTCCCAGAAGCCTCCTGAAAGGCAGCTCCACCCCCGTTATCGTGAAACTAACGACCCAAAGTGAAACTGGTAACAGCAACACGGATTCAGGATACGATGGTCCCTCCCAAATCGAAACTCATTTTTCTATTAATGCAAAAATTGAAACTTCCTCTTCCGGAAGTCCGAGCGGATCGCCAAAAGTTAACGACACGCCAAGAGATGGGCAGAAACGGAATGGGATCTGCGTCAAATCCTCGCCAAAGACAAAAACTAATGCTTGCGAGATAGTGATAGAAAGAAAGAAGAAATCAAGGTTCAATCTTGGAAAAAGGCATAAAAGTAGCAGCAAGAAGAGAGAAAAAGCTTCTGTAAAAAGAGAACGAAAAGCAACAAAAACACTCGCCATAGTTTTAGGTAAGTAAAATGTCTTGAAACGTTGGCTTTTCTCTAAAATAGTTCAAAAACAAAATAAAATAAGAAGAACTGAAAATATGTTTTATTTATTTCTCTTGAAATAAATTTGAATACGTAAATCGTTCATAGGCAAAGATCAAGATAAACTCTTCTTTTTCAACAAAATTCTGCTTCAACATTAACTTAAAATAATATCACATTGATATCTAATATACTTTATACCATTATACACATTATACCAAACAACACTGTATATTACAGAGAAAAAACTCCTCCTTTCAAAAAATAAGGTGTTTTTTTAGGTTATTTTGACAGGTGTAAAAAAATACACTGGGCATAAAAATTGAGGTTATGTTTTACATCATAAATTACCTCATTAAGAAACCTCAATTTCAACCTCATTAAATCAACCTCGTGTATAGCTCAGAAATACTTTTAGTCGAAATTATTACCCCTACAATCATAATTATTTGCAGAAAAATAACTTGTACACTTCAAAAACAACCTCTCCAAACAAGTTGCTCTAAGGTATATTTCTATCAATCTCAAAACAAGCTCAAGTATGAATAAAATAACTTCTTCAACTTTAATGATTAACAATTTTGGGAGGTTGATTTTGTAGGGTTGTTTTTTAAAGACAACTCCAAATCAACCATAACACCTTAAAAACCTTAGTTAAACCTCGGAAGTACCTAAATTTGTGTAATAGTTATGTAAACCACGAAAATGAACATAATATTGCACAAATTGCAAATATGTTACTTTTAAATGGATTTTAATAAACTAAAACCATGTAATATATACATTAACGCTTGCTAAAATAGCATCAAATGAAGAAAATATCACACAGAAATCAAATGTTTCTGATAATATAAGTTTCACCTAAGCAAGAATTTTAAGGCTTTAACAGTAAAATTCTTTAAGGCTTTAACCATAGAATTTTAAGGCTTTAACCGTTAAGTTCTTATTACTTATTTAACAAAAAAAAACTAAAAAGTAAATTTAACAGCATAAATTGTTTTTATGCAGCGCTCTAAGGTATCATGATAAAATTACCAGCTTTTACCACGTTTACCTAATTTTATTGCTATAAATTATTACCTTCAAAGCTCTTCGGTAAAAATAACCAAGCTTTTTGGCATTCCCATAGAGCTAAATACGGTAAATTTAACCGTAATCTGGTAGCTTTTATCATACTTTTACCATGCTTTTTGCCTTTAAGAATTTATGAAATACAGAAAAATCTTATGAAAGGTTACTTGTAAACTTAAATGTAATCTTACTAATAAAATCCAAGAATATCAAGCCTTTTCCCACATCGTCTTGTGCACAGAACGCGAAATAAAAAACGGACCACCCTGAATGACTTTTGTCCTAATGATCGGATATTCACAATCTAGAACTAAATCTTAATAGCTTGTGGGAGTGACCTCAACTATTCTAAGTAATTAATGCTGGTGATATTTTAAAATACGAAATCAGACATAAAAACGTACTTTCTCAGAATACACATACCTTTGTTTCGACGGATTCGGGTTTATGAACCCCAAAATATAGGGGTATCCGCAATCAGGGAGATATGAACCCAATGGTTTGGTCAGGAAAGTGGTCTAAAGTTCGAACCCCTTAATGTTAATTTTAATTTTTGCGTATTTCAACAGATCTCGAGAAATTTTTAAGTTAATTTAAAAATTTTGATTGCAATTATAAAATTCGTCTACCAAAGATAATTTCATGCAGAAAATAATTTTTATTAAATATTTGTTATTTTTTATTGTTTAATTTAATAATAGCCAAAAACATCTTGAACTGTAAGGTGAACACATTTTTATATTAATTGTAAGAATACAATTTTAAAAAGCAAAATAAATAATTTGAGCGTAATCAGCCGAATAGTTCCTGAGTAAAGGAATTTTGAAAATGACGTATTTTTAAATTTCGATTTCTCAGGAACTATTCGACCAATTTCACTCAAATTTTGCATTTTTCTATTCAAAATCGAGCTTAACGAATGCATTTTTGAATGGTACCCTTTATGCGTTATTATTTACAAGTAAAAATTTGCATACCTTACAATTCAAGATTTTTTTTTCAACTGTTATTGAATAAAATTTTTAAAAAAGTAATAAATATTTACTAAAAGTTATTTTTCGCATGGAATCATTTTTGGATAAATGAATTTTGTAGTTGTGTGCAAAAATGCTTCAAATCTTTCAAAAGTTCTCGAAATATGGTGAAAGTAAAATTAGCAATAAGTGATTCAAACTTAAAATCACTCTCCTGACCAAACTATTGGGATCATATCTCTCAGATTGTGCCAACCACCCCTCTATTTTGGGGTCATAAATCTGAATCCATCCAGAAAAAGGTATATTTATTCAAAAAAAGTATATTTTTGTGTCTGGTTTTGTAACGTAAACTATTGTCTGCACTAATTAATTTAAATATTTGAGATCACTTTTTTGAACCATTACGATCGAGTCTTAGAACGTAAAGATTCGAAAGTTTTTCAGGGTGGTCTATTTATTTTTTTGCGCGCATTACATAGCATAAGTGGAGGGATACATCGAAGTTTTCAAAATTTATTTCCATTTTTAGAATCTTACTAATGTTTACACTCGTTGTGTATTAACTATGTTAAACATTCACTAATGCTAAACCATCCATATCACCGAAAAGAACTTTTTATTCCTAACTTAAATATATAACAAAAACAAGCTCCAATACAACCTTTTTTCTCATAAAACTTTATTAAAAAAAACAACAAAACTTTGCAAAAAAAAATCGAAATAATCAACAACGAAACTTATTTTGAAACCCTGAAATAGTTTGAACTATTGGTTTTCGAATAAAAGAAGTGTTTTAAAATTTCCCCTGTTCTAATAGGTGTTTCTGAAAAATGCTTACGGAATATTCAAGATTTACATTTTGTCACTTGAAGTCACCCAGTTTAGTTCCGAAGAAACTGAAATAATCAGTAATTTTACGTGAAAAACAACAATACGTAAATAGTGCAGCAGCACATAACTATTACGAATTTAAAAAACAAATTAAAATATTAATAGAGAAACGTTAATATAATTATATTTTTAAAAAAACTAAATACGGTAATTAATATTTGTTGTTCAGTAGAAACTTTTATCTATCGTTTTAAAAATTTAAGATAAAAAATAGTGCGTGGTGTCCCTCCGCGCGGAAGAAGTTAAACTTCGCAACTTGCGACGTTAATTGTAGAAGAATCAGCAGTCGTAGAAGGATCACTAGTTCTATTCAACGACTCTTTTTCCCGCTCCGCTCGCTTCCGTGCTCTGTAATCACGGTAATATTGTGCATTTTTCCCTCGTGGATCTCTTGAACCAGTGGAAGTGCTTGTGGTTGCTTCATCGTCTCGCCCTGGAAAATGTATTTGTATTAATAATGTATGTGAATGCGTCATAATATAATTTCAGAAGAGAAAGCCTAACAATCAATTGATATTCACAATAGATGTACCTTGACGTAACCTTAAAATCCGTCGCATTGTCCGTGGGATTGTTTTCACTCATTTTTTACAATTGTTATCCACTAAATTTGAAAATAAAAAATACTACCCTATTAAATTATGTGTGTATCAAAACAAACTAAAAAAATATTTATAGAAAACCAATACTTTTATGACTTTTATTATTTTTAAGCTAGTGAGAACCAAAACAATATGGAAATGAATGAGGGAAAACTGGATCCTACCACGTGATTTCCCGGCCAATAAAAATGTAGCGTTAAACGTTTAACGCAACCTTGTTGGAAGTCGCATAAGAAGTATAACTTCAAAAATATGAACATCATTGAGGAACAAACTTCTTGTTGCAGTTATACCGCTAGGGGTGCTTCTCTGTTATAATCTGTTTCTTTGCTTGCTTCTGAACATGTCATAATAGACCCCAAGAACAACTCTAACTCACCTAGAAATGTTTCGCAATAAAACTGTTTATTTAAAACTACAAAGATAAGCTGTAAGAATCTTTTCCTTAATATATTAAATAAATTGTTACGGCTAAATTTTAATCGATCTCGATAACGCTTCATCAGAGTTTGACAATGGTTTTACTGATTTCCCTCACGTATCGTTTTCTTATTTAATTTTTTAGCATATATTCTAAAGAAAATAATAAGAACAGTAATGATGGAAACTGCGGTAAATGTAATATTCTTAAAATAGTTTATTAAAAACAGTATAAGAGTATATAAAAGTATTAAATGAAATATTTTAGATCTATATTGCAAACTGAAATCTAATTATATTCCGATGTCATATTTCAATTGATAATTATTCGAGATGATTTGTCACTTTCAAATTGTACATAATTCTCAAAAGTGACCAATGTTATTCTTGCAGGAATGTTCCTCATGTGCTGGGTTCCTTTTTTCACTTGCAATATTCTAGATGCAATATGCATAAAATTAGAGTCAGACACCTGGAGGCCCGGTGTGACTGCTTTTCTTCTGACTACGTGGCTTGGTTACATCAACAGCTGCGTCAACCCCGTCATCTATACCATTTTCAACATTGAATTTAGAAAAGCCTTTAAAAAACTGTTGCAAGATATGTGGACTTGTTGCCCGGTTAAATAAATATTTTTTTTTTCTCCATATATCTATGGAATAGAATTAAATAGACTCTTTTTTGAATTCAATATAACGAAGCTCATCTATTGCTAATATATTTAAGAGCTTTGTTTGATGGTTTGATACACGTAAAAAAAACTGTATATAAATGTTATGTTGTACATAATTGTGAAAATTTTCAACTGATCTGTTTATTATTATTGAATGTGAATGTAAGTCAATGTTCAGAGATGTCGCTCAATTTTTTCATCTTGGCCAAAGTTAATCGTCCATTACAAGTACTTAGATGTTCAATATTCAACTTTATTATTTATTGTTGAATAATGATATATTTGAATTATACGAATCAAATCCATTCTTCTTCTTTAACATGTTATGCATAATGATTTCTTGAAATTCACATAACCATATATATTTAATTTTAAAAAAAAAACATAATTTAACGAATTAAGTAAATTGCTTTTATAAAAATTAATAGAATATTTATTTGTTCTTATTTTTTAAATTATAATTTATTAAAACATTTATTGTGTTCATATCAACTTTTATAGTCATATTTATTTATTGTTCTAATATTTTCATATAAAATTTACAATTAAATAATTTTAAGAATAAATTTTTTAATTGGGCTACATTAATAATTGATTCCTTTTCTTAATTAAAACTTTTTTTATTTTTTTATGTTATTGTTCATAAAGTTAATATTAAATAATTTCAATAAACCAATTTTTTGATTTTAAGCTCAAAGACAATTTAATAAAAAATTGCATTTCTTAGACATTTTTTTTATTTTCTTTAACATGATACATACCGTTCAAAATTCAAGCACAAGCTTTAATAAGATTATTTATATTAAAATTGATATCTTTTTATTGAAATAATATTTTTGTAATTTATATTCCAATATTTAGAGCTGTGTTAATCTCTTTTGGCGTCATTAAAATAAAAGTTCCTTTCAGTAGAGAAAATATTAATAAAGTTTTATGAAGATTGTTAATATAGATGATTATATGGTCGTATACTGTTTCAAGAGATTATCCGTGTATTGTTGAAATTTTAATTAAATTTGTTTATTGTATTCCAAAATATTATAATTCTAAGTTTTTAAAAAAACCTCTTGTTTTCATAAATAAATTAAATACAAATATAAACAATTATTAAAAAATTAGAATAAGAGATAAAAAGCTTTAGTACTTTCACGCAGCATTGCGTGTTTGCATTCTGCGCAAGTTCTATGAAGAATCGAGATAACTGCGCTGCGCAGATGATAAGTAAGTTAACGTAATAGATGCTGCGTTAAAGTGTTACATCTACATGGAGGAAAAAAATTGTGGTACAAATACCATACGGTATGGCAAGGACATTTCTGGTAACAACAACCGTAAATCAGGAAATAAAACAAAATATACGGTATTTAAACGATTCATTTGGTAATTTTACCGTTCATGTGGCAACGGTTTCACAACAAAATCTTGTTTTTAAAATTATAGTTCTTATTACTCCATATTTAGTAAAAAGATAAAATTTAAAAATAAATATACCCGAATATATGGTTTTTATGCCATGTTTTAAGGTTTTAAGATAAAAATTACTAAATTTTACCATATTTAGCAAGCTTTACCACATTTTCCAAATTTTTACGCATAATATAAAAACAATAATAATTGTTAATTTTACCAAAATCATTACCGAAGTAATTTGGTGTAAATTACCGTGCTTTTTTTTCGTGTTCCCATAAAGCCAGAAACTCGATAAATTTCACTTCATTCAGGTAGTTTTGACCATACTTTTTTTTCAGTGTAGATAATATCGTAAACCTTAAACTTCTATAATATGTACTTTGTATTTAATCCGTGTTTATTAAATGCATTAACTTAAAAGAATTTTTAACCCATACTTGCATTCTGCTCAGTAAAAATGTTTATTTTTCTCTCAATAATGTCAAAATTGTAATAGTTTTATTATAAAAATATAACCGAATTATAAAGTACTTCTTATAGTTCCTTACGGAAACGTGTAGGAGTTGGAAAAAACATTTCGTACACACCAAGATTAAAATTACCAACGTCATATTTTATTACACAAAAAAAAAAAAGATAAATCAAGACTTAGGAAGAAATAATCGGAAATTATATATTTTGTTATTTTGAACATAAAACAAAGAGTAAGAAGCGTCGGTTTTCATTAAAAGAAAGTTTCCTTAAAAAACTGCAGCTAAAACTAACGAATTGAGATAACGAAGTCAGTACGACACACAATGCGTAAAAGAATACATGGACCTACTCTAATCTACTTTTAATCTAATGATTCGATTTCCTTATGGCTATGATGTTCTTATTTTCTTATGGTTATGGTCAATCTTAATGTTTCTAGAAAGTTATCTAAAATATGATAATTAATTAGATGATATTTTAAATAAAAAATTTAAAAATGCTAATTTTTCTGAATTTGATTTCTCAGGAACTATTCTACTAATTCGCTCAAATTTTGTATTTAAAATGGCATTTAAAATTACATACTTTAGCTGTGAAAAATTGTTTGTCTTATTTTACATTTAAAAAATTGTATGCCTTACAGTTTTATAGTTTTTCGTCGACTAGTATTAAATAAAATAATAAAAAGTAATGAATATTTACTAAAAGTTATATTTTGCGTGAAATTATTTGTGGATAAACGAATTTAATAATTGTGTGCAGAAAATTTTCAAATCGCATAAAATGTACGCGAGATATGGTGAAATATTCAAAGGGTGACATTGAGGGGTCTAAACTTCAGAACGCTCTACGGACAAAATTATTGGGACTATATTTTCCAGATTACGGCTACTTTCTTTAATTTGGGGGTATAAATCCAAATCGGTCGAAGTTTTTGGTTCTGATTTCATAATTTAAAATATCGTCTGCATTAATTAATTCGCATGGGGTCATCCCTTCGAACCTTTAAGATTGAGTCCTTCAATGTTAAGATCCGATCATTAGATCAAATTAAAAGCTATTCAACGTATGTTTTTTTATTGAATTATGAACAGATTAATTGATTATTTAGAAAAAAATTAAAAAATTAAAACATCGTATTTTTAAAAAATACGATGTTTCGTCTAAATGCAATACATAACTGTATTCATTCTCAGTTTCAAAGCTATTTTAATTATACAAACCACGCAAAATTGATAATCATTGAAAAGAATCTAATATTAATTATAAAAAATATTTAATTCTAAACAATTAATTAAATTATACACAAAATATATTACTAACTAGATATAAAACTTACTAGATCAAGGCTACTTTAACAATGCAAACCACGCAAAATAAATAACAAAATATTTATTATAAATAATCTAACATTAATTATAAATAAATACTCAATTCTTTTCATTATTTCACATTTATGGAAAAAAGACACAAAAAGTTCTTAAAAGTATGTATGTACCTTAATATAAAACATTTAATTAAAATACGCATAAACAGTATACATTAAAAATACTATGAGATTTCACTTGACTACTACACTGTCATAAATTTCGCCTTACGTATCAAACTACACATGCGTGGAACTGCATGTTCCTCCGTATTACTTTTCAATATTAAGTAAATACAAATTTAAAAGCTTCATACACATCACACAACTACTAAGTCAAGAGAAAAAAATATTATTTTGCGAATAACTAATTTATGTGATATTTAAAATAATTTACGTTTTCATCCGCATGGACTTAGCGTTATTTTTCGAAGATCACTTTTGTTAAGATGAAATTCTACCCAAATAAATTTAATGTTCCGCATTTATTGGTATTCCTAGAAAGTTTAAACAGCCACGAATGTTGTTTCAGTGAGGACAAAACCATATATTATCTCATAGCATGTTTTTGGAAGCTAAAAAGCGAAGGTCGACATCTGACCGAGGTAACGAAAAGAATATGCTGTTACTTTAAAAATTTGCATAAACTCTTAACTCAGCAATTCTTAAAAACTTCACTTTGTGTTTCATATTACTGCTTAATAATTAATTGTCACTATGTAGCTATCTTTTATGCACAATTGATAATCCAGTAAGTTTTTTTTTTTTTTAGAAAATCGGTCGTTTTATTTATTTATTTATTCCAAAATTCACCTAATTACTTGAAGAAAAAAATGATTTCAAACTTGTTTTCAATTAAAGTCTTGAGTTTTTCTCCATACTTTCTGCATATAGATAATCCTAGATTATTTTTACAGTGTTACCTTTATCAAAATGAGAATCGAATCATGACGTGGTTGAAATTTGGAAATAAAAATCTCATTTTAGAATCAATTTAACCTGAAGTAATAATTTAATCTTTATTTTTACTGATCTAATGATTTGAGTTTTCTAACAGCAGTGTTAGAAATTTTTTTGCAACTCCTATACATCAACTGTCTTGAAAAACGTTATCCAAGTCTAAAATAAGTGTATTTAATAAATTATTTCAAATATTTTGCATTATTTGTCTCTTTATTTATAATTGATTTTAACTTCATAAAGCATGCGTTGCATGTAAAAAAATCAGAAACAATATATTTATACATTGGATATTCAATGTTTTATTAAACGTTATGTTCATATTGGGCATTTTTTGTAAAAGGAAAAAACAAGCAACATTTCCTTTAGCAACTGAAGAATTTTAGATGAAGCAAGCGATAGTTGTTACGTGATTTGAAAACTTCATTAGCTTCAAAAATATGCATTTGGAAAGAAAATTAAACATGCTTCAAGTGCTCAAAAATAGGAGCCCATTCTCACGATTTGACAGATGTGAATGAGAAGAATCCTCTTGAATCTTGTTTCATTGACCTCACTATCTCCCCAACATTACCCTGATTTTCCCCTCTCGATCACAGTGTCCTGGTTCTGCTTTCTCATCGTTATTTTTGTTTCACTTTCAGGTACTGCGGTAATTCCAGTTTTGGTTCTCACCTTTATTTTCTATTTTTCGTTGGCAACTTAACGTTTTATATTTTAAATCACTTTTATTCCTCCTCCTTATTCATGCCTGGCAAATCTTGAGAATGAGTACCTATTTTTGAGCGCTAGGGAGATGTCGACGTTCATTTCCATCTGCATATGTTTGAAGCCAACGAAATTTTTTTAATCAAGTAATATCTTTCGCTTTAGTTTCATGAGGTTATTTATTTAAAACAGTAGTTATGTTTTAAATATAAAATGAGGTTAAGTGAGCTCTAACAACTTAGTAATTTCTACCTAACAATATAACAGTTAAACTATCATAAAATTCATCCATCATAGAAGGTCTAAGAAACCTTCATACTCTACTGGATGAAGGTTTTCTCGAAATTTATCCCCAAATTTCAAACTACAGATTTTACGTTTCATTTTACACGAATTGCTTTTCTAATTTTATCATACTACAGCTTAGTTTGTGGTCATTTGATTCAAGGAGGATACCAATCCAAGATGTTGTAATTTCAGGGACTACAAATTAATCCTTCGAGATATATGGTCTACCCAGTCCCCTTTCAAACCATTAAACACAACCTCTTAAACACAACGAAAATTTTATTTATTGTCTTATTAAATGACTTTTTATCGTACTTTACCTTCATGCCGAGTTAACATTTTCCCACACTTCTTTGGGTTGTTCTGAGTCTTGGAATGTATCAATCAGTTCGATTCCAAGTGTTAAAAACACGTGATAAATTATTTATTTCGTTTATAATTTTTTTATAACAATTATGTAATAAAAAATATGTGTACAGAACACAAAATAAAAAATCAAAATTATAATAATAACTTTCAATTTACCAGTTTGATTGTTACGTTCGCAATTTTAATAGTTCGACGAGCTAATATATAATAAAATAAAACATTCCCATAACAGCTTTTTGTGGATCAGAGGGTTATAGGCTCTACATTTCAAACTCAACGGATAATTGTGGTAATGCTGTCAGCATTGCGCACGAGTTGCCTTTAGTTGCCCAGACAAGACACTATGCATTGACCTGAATCTGGCATCCATTGATCTGGGTAGGCTTTGAAAACCTATCCAGCTGAGTATCAAACCCCAGTCCTTCAAAATGAACAGCTAAGAGCCTTTAACCACTGGGCCATCTGACTCTGTAACTTCTACACTGTTAAAAAGGTTCCGTCTAAAATTTTGGTAAAATGACTGCCATCAATCTGTCCATCCAAATAACCGTAACGTTTACGGTAAAGAACATTTTTTTTACCATTACGGTTTTGAAACAGTTAACAACCAGTATAGTTATACGGCAATGTATGCCAAACTATACCTTTTTTTTTTAACTATTTACAACTAGCAGGGTCTCAAAACCACAAAAAATGAAATTTATCCGGATAAGTTTTGAGCTAGACCTTTCGTTAGGTTGTTCGCATGGGGTAGTGCAGGACATTGGAAATTCTTCTTGCGTTGAAGGGAATGGGGGAAATGGTGTGGTTGAGACTCGAACCCCAGCTCTGTAGGTCATGAGACTGACAGACTTACCCGCTAGTTTAGAATTTGTATGCAGTTGCAAGAAACTAGGTGCGTAGTAGTTGTTGCGTTTAAATTTTGGTTGCTTAACCGTATTAGGTGAAAGCGGTTAATAAACGGTTTTCTCGCAGTTAACAGTTTGATTACCATCTGTTTATGGTCATTTGACAGTTTTGTTCGAATATGGTAAAATAACCAAGTTAATAATTTGTTATTTAATGTTACTTCAATGAGTTGTTAATTGTTATTTCAAGGAATTATTAATTGTTGAAATTACTAACAGGGTAACTAATTTTTGAAAAAGATAAAGTTGCACACGAAAGCGTACTTTTTTTCTATCAAAATTCCTTTCTTTTCGATGAATTTGGATCTTCAACCCTTAAGTTATAGATAGCCTCAATCTAGAAAACATATATACTCGTAAGTTTAGGCAGGAAAGCGGGCATGCCTTTGGAAAATATATTGTAAAAACTTGCAAATATTAACTTCTGAAACCTTTCCTTTTTTTTCAATTTTAAAAACATTTGACAATTTTTAAAAGAAAAGAAATAAAAAAATAATATTCATCTGTAAGAATTTAGTTTTGGTGGCGTATATTTTTAAATAATTGAGTTTTAAGTTTTTGAGAAAATTTTCCGCATTATTGTAATCATAATATTTATAGATTGTAGCTGCTCCTACTATATTGAAATTCAAAAATCCAAAACTGTCGACAAAAGACACGTCTTCTCAAAAACGTTTGTTGTCTGATTTTTTAATTTAAAATATCATTAACCCAACAATTATAGCACCAATTGGATAATTTAGATTTCATCTGAGTGCGTGAGAATACAATTAGATCAAAAGTTATTTTGGTGGTCCGTTTTTTACTTAGCGCAATATATATGATGCTCAAAACCATAAAATGATTTCTGAAAAGGAAGAGCTAGTATAAAAAAATAATCTTAAAATTATTTGAAAAAATATTATACCACAGCAAAACTCCGTGGCAAAAATTAGCATTTGAATTGTCATTTTAATCCGTTTACGATTAGGCTGAAAAGCAAAGAATAACTTTAAACCGTCAAATATGTGGAGAAAATCTGCATAAAAAAGGAATTTTTAGCAGCGCGTGGGTAAGGATTAAAACCAGAAAAAAATCCGTATGTATCTTTTATCTGATTTTTTTTCTGCAAAACTTGCAGTAACTTTTTATAATGTATGCATATTGCAATGTTTATTAATAAAATACAATTCTATTTAATTTTCAAAATTGAAACCATTTTTATTATCTATTATATTAGAATAGATACATTAAGCAAAAGAGATATTTTAATAAGCCTATTGCAAAACCATAAATAATCGAAGACTTTTAATCAGCTTAACCCCTTTATCAAAGCTCAGAACACTATTTCAAGTCTTCCTCTAATCTAATACTCTTCAAAATACACATCCTATTTTCAGCTTCTTTAAGAAAGTCACATTCCTTTATTTCTGATTGGTCAAAAGACTTCTCGTACAAAGAAAAGAGCTACTTAAATTCATGAACACTGTCGTTTCTTCTTCAGGCTATCCCCTCGAGATACAGTTTGTCCAATATCTCTTTCATTCTCTTAACAAGATCGTCTAACTTGCACCTAGCGTAAGTAATATATCGAATCTCTTTTATCCAATCAACGACACCCGGGGCCAGTGATTGGCCGACTTTGATATTGACACGACTGCGGCAGCCACTTCAGAATCTTTGAAACATATTTGAAAGAGTCTTGGTGGACATTCATCTCCTATATTTTCCTTCTCAGGAGAGGCATTGGTCCCTATTCCTTTCAAAGAGCCCATTCGCATACATTTAAGTTTTCTCTTGTGATGAAGTGCCCACACTATCAGTGCAATCAATTGCCCTGTTTCGTCTGCTGTTAAGTCGATTTTCTTAGAAATTCAATTAGCAAATGAAAAATTGATCACTATTGATATTTGTTGTACCAAAATTTATAAATTATTCCGTTGGAAGTTTCTCTCTGTGTTGTCCTCTGTTGTGTAATGTGTAAATGTGGCAATGTGGAGTGGGTACTGTTGCTCGCCTCAGTGACTTATGCCCACCTGGTAACGTAAAGGAGCAGCATTTCCGGCATCTTCCTGGGCCAATGAACGAAAGTTCAGTGCCTGCAGTCAAAAAAAAAAATAATTAAAAAAAATATTCCATTTTAATTTTTAAAAAAATAAATAAATAAAAATTCGATTTGAAAACAACTCTAAAACATCTACACTGTTAAAATTTTCATTCCAAAATTAGGGTAAAATAACTGGCAGCTGTCTGTCCATCCGATTAACCGTAAAGTTTACGGTAAGGAACATTCTTTACCTTTACGGTTTTGAAACCATTTACCAAAAGTATGGTTATAAGGCCATGAATAAAAACTATACGGTTTTTTAACCATTTACAATTAGCATTTTCCAAAAACGGAAAAAAATATAATTATTTAACTAGACATACTAGCTCGGTTTTTCGTAAGGTAATGGGCATTGGAGAATGCCGGACACTATAAATTCTTTATATTATAAAGGGAATGGAGGAGATATTGTGGTGTCAACACTAGGACTCGAACTCCAGTTCTGCCGGTCATGAGATTGACAGATAATCCCGCTCGGCTATGATATGTACACAGTAGCTTCATTAGGTGGTTCTAGTTGGTGCGATAAAATTCTGGTTGTTTAACTGTATTAGGTGAAAGCAGTTAATAAAGAGTTTTTCTCAAACTCAAAAGTTTGATTATCATTTTATTTATGGTTATTTGACTGTTTTGATTAAATATGGTAAAATAACCATTCAATAAATTGTTATTTAACTATTTTTCCGAGAAATTTCTAACAGTGTAGTAAGAAAAAATTAATGTTTTCAGTCAATGATTTGTCTCATTATAAAAGTTTACTAGCAATATATCTGAGTTTCACACAAAATAAGTTGAAATTTTTTTTAATTACTACTCTTCCAATTTATTGATTGAGGATCTATTCATAGCGATGTATTAACAACTTGAAATCAAATAAAAAAATTGCACAATATAATTTTAACACAGTAACCGTTTTATAAAGGTTGGACTTAAGACTAAGAAGAAAAGTGTACGTTCGGAATCATGCATAAAATGGAATTATTCTACAGTCAGAATTATGCTTTCTGGAGACTATGTAATGCATTCTTCATAGCAATATACAAGGTTTTCCGTAATCACCACCCTGAAAATGTATTTTCTAAATCTTTGTAAAAAATGAAGTCTCAGGAAATTGTGCACATCAAGTCAATATTTTAGCGGTAGAATAACATCAAAATCACATGGAAATTTTATGAATCACTACGAAGGATGGCGGCTCTAGAAACATTAAAACCAGTATAATTGCTTCATATATACTTGTGATTATTTTTAGTGATTCCCTTACAAAAATTCACTCTCTCTCCTCCAGCACTAAAACATGTTTTGAAATTTTTGTCCCAATTTTTTCCTTTAAAGTTCCATTAAATTGCGAATTTTTTTTTCTTGCTTATACATTAATTTGCGACCCTTACATTTATAAGTATACGTTTATGACTACATATTTGAGAAGGAGTTTAAAAATATACACTAGGATTGGGTCTATTCAGAACAATCTGCACAAAATTTTATTGCTAATTTTAACAGAATACCAGCCTGCATGAAAGCATTC
Source organism: Parasteatoda tepidariorum (assembly GCF_043381705.1). Lineage (NCBI taxonomy): Eukaryota > Metazoa > Arthropoda > Arachnida > Araneae > Theridiidae > Parasteatoda > Parasteatoda tepidariorum. The sequence goes on from NC_092208.1 coordinate 81,617,350, forward strand.
TTCGCTTTTTTTCAATATTATAACTTACTAAAGTTTTTTCAGAAAAAGAACGTGAAATAAGAACTCAGGTTTTTCTACCAAGATGACTATTTTACAGTTTTTTTTTAATGTTTTCCAGCACTTTATTGCTTAAAAAAAACTATGACCTTACAAAAACGAGTGCAAACGACCAACAGAGCTGTTTGTAGAGGAAACCAGGAAGTCAATGGTTCTCTGAGGAGTTGTAAAACAAGCTAGAAAAGCAGATATCACATTTTGCACACGGAAAGTCTACTTTCAGTAGTAGAACTAATTTAACTTGCTCAATATATATATATATATATATATATAGATAGATAGATAGATAGATAGATAGATAGATAGNATTTGCATATATATATATATATATATATATATATATATATAAATAATAATAAATTTTGTTGAGTGCGCATAAGCTACATAGAACACATAAAATAAGAAGACATTGAAAAAATATTTACATTTTTTATAAGAAATTATTAATAAATAAAATATATTTTTCCATGTCTTCTTCATATTTTTGACTCACTTAAAATGTCACATATTTAAAATTTGTTTTGTCAGGAGCTATTAGACAATTTCGCTCAAATTTTGTATTCTGTAAAATTAGACTGCAAAATTCCTTAAAATTAAATTCTTTAAAATGATGTAAAAAAACTGTGTACCTTACAATTCAAAATATTTTCGGGTATTATTACGAATACAATAACAAAAACTAATAAATAACTATCAAAATTTATTTTTTTTGTAAATTTATTTTTAGGCAATCGAACTTTATATTTGCATGTGCAAAACGTTTTTAATCTGCTGCAAAAACCACTCGAAATAAAACGAAATACACAAAAAGTAAAATTAACATGAAAGGGTCTGAACTATGGATCGCTCTCCTGACCAAACTATGGGGACCATATTTTCCGGATTGCAACTGCGCCCCATATTTTGGAGGTCAAAAGTCCGAATCCGTCAATAAATGGTATGTTTATTCAGGGAACGTAAATTTTTGTGTCTGATTCCGTAACTTTATCGTCTGCCCCTATTTAATTAGCAATTGAAGAGCGACCCTTCAAACCATTGAGTCCCAGAAAGTGAAGATCCGATCATTAGATCAAAGGTTATTCAAGGTGGGCCGTTAAACCAAAAGTGAATCTGCAATAAGTTTTTCCTCCGCGGTATTGAGTATTCTTAAGAGGACGCTATACCACATATTCTATTTCACCTCTCCAACTAATTTAATATTTAAAGTGTAGAAAAAGTGAGTTTATGCTAACCTAGAGTATTACATAAAGTTTCAACTGAATGGAAAAAATAGCGAAACCTGAACGAATAATTGGAAGAAAACCCCACTGCACAATCCTAAAGTGCTACTGTTTTTATTTAATTTTATATACGTCGTTGAAAAACAGACCCGAATTTCGGATTTACGACTACTAATGTTCAAATCCGTAGCCTTGTAATTTTGAACCCAATCCAGAAGACAAAAAAACTCCTAGATCAATACTCCCAGATCTATTGATTCGTTATGGGAACATAAAGGACTTTGCTACTCGACAGATTTAAGGTGCAGCAGTCACCATTTACTACACGGGGAGTCTTCTGCCGACTGGGATCGAACCCATGAACTTTTGGAGATGGGCTCAGTGCCCTACCAACCAGGCTATCTTGGCCTTTACTTGTTACTGTTGTCTAATGCCACTTGTCAATACTAGCAACCCTATATTAAGGCATAGTTTGTGTTTCTTCTTGCTTTCCAATGGCGCCATCAATTGCCAAGAGTTGGACGTCTACCACACATTTACGTCACAACCAGTTATACAGGGAATATACATTCACACACCATACAACCGCAGATCTTAGTTTTGACCTTAATCAGCGCATTATCAATCTCCGATCCAGTTCTCCCAGAGGAATTGGTTTCTTAATGAAAAATGGTGCATTTTTGTGACCCCTAACAGATTTAGCTTGCGCCAGTCACCATTTCATACATGGGGAGTCTTTAGTTGCCGGAGACGCGAACTCGTGATCTTTAGGATATGTGCCCAACGTCCTACTTATCAGGCTATCCCGGCCAATCCTAAGTTATCAAAACTAATTCTAAGTTATTCTTTCCTAAGTTATCCTTTCAAGATACGAGATAAAATCAATTCGCTCAGCGACTTTCATTATTTTCTATTAGTAAAGAATCATTATTTTCTTTAATGAATTTCTTTAATGAACTTTAAATGAATCATTATTTTCTATTAGTAAAGATCTGAAGACAAGAAATCAATTGCAAAAATTTCCTGTACATGACTTCGTGCAAAACGTGAAGATCAGATCATTAGATCAAAAGTTATTCTGGATGGTCAGTTTTGTTTGCGCACTGTATCCATAATATCTATTACCAAACTCTCTTAATGGCATAATTACGTTTTGGCGGGAGCCCGTTTGCATCCATCTTGATTAAAGGACAAGCGAAAAAAATCAATTCGCTCAGCGACTTTTAAATTAATCATTATTTTCTATAAGTAAAGATCTGAAGACGAGAAATCGATTGCAGAAAATTCCTCCAGATGACTATTGCAATTCGCTTAACAAGAAAATGTTGACTTTATTCGAAGAAAGAAAGTGGAAGAAATTTCACTCTCATTTGAATATCGAACAGAAGTTCCTTCATGATTCCATTTAAGCTTCTAAATTTAAATATCTTCGCCAAACTTTATATACATGTTTAAAATTTGCTACGTTGGAAATTTCGTTAAGTTTATACAGAAGGGTTTCTTTTTATTCCCTTTATATGCTCGTCAAAACCACGTATACAAGCAAAATAAACTTTGCAAAGAGATTATTCTTTAATTCTAAGCTTTTGTCAATGCTTACTTAGTAGTAGTTTATTTCAGATTGAAAAAAAAAATAGTTTTGTAACTACTCTATCACGTCATTGAATAAAGAATGAGAATTGTTTGCTCTGTTCTCAACTAAGTATGCTTTCTGTTTTCGAAGTAACTTTTGATAAAAAAAAGTAAGATACATGATTACGATAAACACAAACAGCTCTTAAGGGTATTTTAAATTGATTGGTTTTGAATTGTAGTTTGTAAGATATAAATATAAAATAGCAAATAAAGCTTAATATCTCTTTTACATATGAATAAAAGATTATTTTTGAGAAATTTAATCTCGCGTAAATTAATGAAATTTATTTTATTTACCGTTAAAATTCTCCGCAACTTTCGAAATTTCTCAGAGAAAATATCCTAAACAATGTTCGGAAATAAATTTTACGAAATTGAATTGGGAATATTTTTAAAATGTGTTATTCTTACACAGAATGTTCACATTTAAATTTATGTTTTACGTTCTGGAGGGTTGTATTTCTATCATTGACTGTGAAATCTCAAAAATGGCCAAGAAAAAAGACCTAATACTTAATATCTTGTAATTTTTTGATAATAGATTTAATTTTTTTTTTAGATTTTTCAAGCATAACTCGAATTGCTAAAAAGAAAATTCCACACAATGTCAGTGATTTCAAAAATAAGTAATACGTAATTGCACTATGAAACCCATATTTCTCAAACTTAAATAATTTTTTTCGTAATATTATTTTGTTAAATTAAGCTTTATATTTTGCAACTGGGATTAAATTTTCTCTAGCATTGATAGATGAAACTTGAGTTTCTTGGGAAAATGTAGCGGGACGTTTTATGCTTGACAGTGTAGAAACTAGTTTTACAAAACTGAACTATCAAATCTATGTTTTTTAGACTTACAAAGTTTCTATTAATGCTCTTTTGTAAAATTGAGCTTTATATTTAGAAGCTGGAATTTAATTTTCTCTAGCATTGACACACGAAGCTCGAGCTATTTAGGAAAATACGGCCACCCGATTTAAGTAGCGCAGTATAAAAACTAGTTTTACAAAATTCCACCATGAAACCTATTCTCCTTTCATTGTAGTAGTTTCTGCCAATTAATTTTTTTAAAATTGAGCTTTATACATAGAAATTGGGATTTAATTTTTCCTAACATTGATAGATGAAACGTGGGCAATTTAGGATATATGTAGCTAAACTATTTTTAAAAAAAACTGTTGAGTATTTATTGTACCACGAAACTTAAAAAAACTATTGCGAAAACGAAACTAAAATTAAAACTCGATTGTGAAACTAAAAAAACTTTTGTAATATTTATCGTGTCATGAACCTAAGTAATTTTTTTACTGAAATATTTATCGTGTTTAATCTATGGAACAGATTTTCTATTGTAATATTTGCACATTTCTATATATATTATTTCAAACTTCATTTAAGCTGTATAAAATCAGGAAGAACCCAATGGTTGAGATTAGAGAAATTATGAATGACAATTGATGGTAGAAAAAAAGACCTTTTGTTGTTACTATCTACCTAGATGAACGAAAACGAGGAAAACTGAATGGAGGAGGTAGAGAGAAACCTCAAAAATTGTAAATAAGAAAATTATGGAACGACACAGACTTCTTTGAAGTCAAATTGTTAATAAAGAATGGTCCCACGTGGCCTGTAGCTCAAGGAAGAGTAGTAGTAGTTAATCTAAAGTGCAAATATTACAATAGAAAATCTGATCAATAGATTAAACACAATAGATATTACAACAAAAAATAAAGAATCTATTTAGGTTTGACACACAATGAATATTACAATTGAAAATAAAATTTATTTTGCATGCTGCAAGCATAATTGCTGATTTCAAAGGTATTTTAAATTAATGAAGAACACTAAACAGATAGACAATGCCATTCAAAAGTGAAATAAAAGCGTCAATTGTCATCAAAACCAACGCATTTCTTAAAAGTTTTCGTAAAATAAAAATTTGTCAACCAGCTTTCATTTCACGTATAATTTCAGAAAAATTCAAAAGGATATAGGAAAATTCTTGAAGAATTAACAATAAATATAAACGCCTACATACAAACATATAAAAGAACAAAATGCACAATATCTGGTACAATACTAACAGGATATATTTAGATTATAATATAACTAATATTTACAAAGTTATGTTTTTATGGTCATATTATAAAGTTAAAGGTAAAAGTAATACTAGGCACTGTTCTTAAAATGAGTTATTATGGTGCTGCAATAGAAAATAAGAATTATTTTACATGCTGTAAGTTTAATTACAATGCAGGACATAAAAAAGCCCTTGCTCAAAACGAAAACCATACTCAAAAACGTAATCACGTGACAATTTTTATCAAAACGTGATTTCTCAGAGTATCTCAAAAATTGCTTGAAAAAAATTCAGAAGAATTTTTAACAATTTTTAAAGAAGTTTTTCAAAATTATTTGCTTTCTTACTACAATAAAAAATAAATTTATTCTGCATATTGTTAGTATAATTACAGCACAGGACATGAAACAAAAAGCCCATGCTATTCAATAACGTAATCTCACGTCAGCTATTGTCAAAACGTGATAAATTTCTTGAAGTATCTCAAAAGTTGCTGTGAAATAAAAATTTGTCAACAATTTTTTTCTCAAAAAATTCTAAAGAGTTTTGAGCAATTTACGAAGATGTTTGTAAAAAATTATTTGATTTGTCCCTACAGTGGAAAATAAAATTTATTCCGCATGCACTAAGTATAATTACAACACAAGACATACAAGAAAATGCCCATGCTATTCGAAAACGTAATCACATGCCAATTATTATCAAAATGTGATGAATTTCTTAAAGTACCGTCATGTGGGGCTACTTTGTGCAGGATTTCGCAGTTTTTGAACTTTGACATGTAAAAAAACTATGTTAATTCAAACTTTAGTAAAATCTATCGATATTATATTCATAACTGGACTCAGACAAGTGAATTTGATCAATATTGGCATTATTTGTATGTAATATTTACAAATAATAAGTCAAAACATACCCTGCACAAAGTAGCCCCCAATTGGGGCTACTTTGTGCAGTGATAGAAATTCAGTTTAATAATCATGCTTTTAGTAAAATATTGATATAAAATTGTTAAAAAAGTTAATTGTTGACATGTTCAATAACAAAAACCACATGATGTGTAAAGATATTAGTTTGAAAATAATTTTAAAAGTTAAAAAACTATTTTTTATAAAGAATTTTTTCTTAAAAAGAATGTTTCCTTCAAAACATTTGAGTTTAAACAAAAGGAAACCATATACATTTTTGAACATTGAAATGGATGAAATTTCAAAAATAATAATTATTACATATTCATTAACATTTATAATATTGATAAATTTGAACATAACATGCTTGAATGAACATGACAGAACTTGCTCTTCAGTTTCTGTCAAAATCACCTGATGTCCTATAAAATATATTTTTATGTGTTAAATCGTTTGATTAATTCATTAGAAAAATCTTTGTAGAAGAAAAATAATAGTTTACCAGCACGTTTCACGTGTTTCTTGTGAATTTTATTAGAGATAGTATTTCTGTGGATTTTGTACTTCCGAGAAGCTTCTGCAATCGACATACCACCAGCAACTGCTTGCAAACATTGTTGCAGCTTTTCTAAAGTGTAATCACGGTAGTTTCTAGTTCCAGGTATTTTTTTTTTATAACGTCGGACAATTTTTCTGTCGAAAAAATAAAACGAATGAAACTTTGCACAAAGTAGCCCCACAGTGCATTTTTTTTTCATTTTCCGTTACTTGTTAATAATTTTCAAATTTTATTAAAGCTAACATGATATGATTGCTTATTAATATATAAATAAAAAATTTTGCACTTACGACAATTGTTTTATCAACGTCTTTGCATCTCACAGCTAAAGTTTCCTCGCACACTTTTCGACGTCCGACGTTCTCGGAAAGTTGTTGACATTGGATAAACAAAACACACTCTGAGGTTGTTTTAAAATTCGAAAAATTGTTTGTAGTAATAGAGGAGACTTCTATCTTCAAATTCCACACATTTTTAACGTGAAAAAAACGTAATTTTGAATAGCAACTTGAAAAGTGCCAAATTCGACTTTGCACAAAGTAGCCCCACATGACGGTATCTCAAAAGTTGCTGTGAAATGAAAATTTGTCAACAAAAAATTTGTTTCATAAAATTCAAAAGAATTTAGAACTATTTGTTAAGAATTTTACAGTAAATAAACCCTACACATAGACAAATAAAAAAACAAATACATATTTTCTGACAAAATACCAACATGAAATAATTATACTAAAGTAAAATTTATCTTTAGATCGAGGATTTTACAATGGATTTCTGACTGCGATATTATAAAAGTTTAATGTAAAAATAATACTAGTCGCTGTTTTTATCTTATGTCCAAAAATTTATTCTTCCCACATATGTCAAGGTATGTCAGCTCATAACAATAAATTCAAAGGTCGAATATGACATGAAGATATACTGTCACCGATTAGAAAGATTTATCTTAGATTATTTTCTGTCATAGACGTTCAAAAACTCCGAAAAGATTTGTTGTTTTTAAAGATAAAAATATATATTTCCTACGAATCTTGCCTTGAATTTTTCGTTTACTCTACGCCAGACCAAAGCGTGTCGACCATTAGTCTATGGCAAGCAGCCCAATATAGTTCAGAAATACAAGTAAAATGATTAAAATTCCAAAATAAATATTTCGTTCTCGATGCAGTGCAGAAACACAAATAAAATGATTAAAATTCCAAAATAAATAATTCCTTCCCACTGCAGTTCAGAAACACAAATAAAATTATTTAAAATTCCAAAATAAGTAAATCTGTCCCAATACAGTTCAAAAACACAAGTAAAATGATTTACAATTCCAAAATAAGTAATTCTGTCCCAATGCACCAAAAACACAAATAAAACGGACTCACTGGCTGAAGATGCTTCTTTGGAACCTTTACAGCCAGATTTACCTTCCACTTTCAATGAGGTTTTTGCAGAGTGCAAAAAAATGTTTATGGACCTCTGGAGGGTTCCTCCTCCGCACAGTTGGTATTTCAGAAGACGACCTGAAATTGCCTTGCTTTTTGGTGCTAGAAATTGCCTTGCTTTTTGGTACCTAGAAGCCAGCAGACTTGTTTATCTCGCTTTGCAAGTGGTCACTTGAGGTGTCTTTCGTATGTTTAGGGGCGAAAGACTTTTGGACTTTGCACTAAATGTAGGATTGCTCAGGCTTCGCCCGAGCATATTCTAAACTGTATCGATTTTATCGATTTTCAAAACCTCATCTGTTTTGAGACTTTCTGGACATTTTTGGATTTATGGAATTGGTCTAAATGGGATGGACCTCTTGGGGATTAGAAACAACAACACACAAATAAAATGATTAAAATTCCAAAATAAATAATTCTGTGCTAAGACAACATGATATAGAGAAAGCAAATTCAAATTAGATTATTCTAAGCTGCTTGTTATAAATGGACTCAAAAAACCATCAGAAGTCCAGTACGCAAAGAAAAGAGAAAATCGTCAATATATTATAAGTATATAGTTATAATATATATTGTACACCTTTGATTTAATGATGGTATTTTCCATACGCTGAATGAATTTTATTGGATAGATTACTTAATGACCTTGATTATGCCAATTAATTAGGGCCAACAATATTTTAAGTTGCGTATACCCAAAAACGTACTTTTTTTCTAAATAAACGGTTTTGTATTCTTGATTCACCAAGTATGGGGGTAGTCGCTTTCGGGAAATATGAATTCATGACGAGAGAGGAGCTATAAATTAAATTTATTTTCAGTTAATTTCATATTTTGCTAACTTAAAGTAGTAGCTGATTTACAGATTTATTTCTCAAAAACTATTCGACCAATTGTTTTCAATTTTTAAATTTCTTCATTTAAAATTATGCGCATAAAATTGGTGAGTGAAAATTTGCNCCTCTGGAGGGTTCCTCCTCCGCACAGTTGGTATTTCAGAAAACGACCTGGAAGTGCCTTGCTTTTTGAGCGACCTAGAAGCCAGCAGACTTGTTTATCTCGCTTTGCAAGTGGTCACTTGAGGTGTCTCTCGTATGTTCAAGGGCAAAAGACTTTTAGACTTTGCACTAAAGGTAGGATTGCTCAGGCTTCGCCCGAGTTATTCTAAACTGTATCGATTTTAAGATCGACGAAGTTTTTTCAAAACCTCATCTGTTTTTAGACTTTCTGGACATTTTTGGACTTATGGAATTGGTCTAATTGGGATGGACCTCTTGGGGATTAGAAACAACAACACACAAATAAAATGGTTAAAATTCCAAAATAAATAATTCAGTGCTAAGACAACACGATATAGAGAAAATAAATTCAAATTAGATTATTCTGAGCTTGTTGTTATAAATGAACTCAAAAAACATCAGAAATCCAGTACGCAAAGAAAAGAGTAAATCGTGAATATATTATAAGTATATAGCTATAATATATATTGTACACCTTTGATTTAATGATTGAATTTTCCAAATGCTGAATGAATTTTATTGGATAGATTACTTAATGACCTTGATTATACCAATTAATTAGTGCCACCAATATTTTAAGTTGTGTATACCCAAAAACGTACTTTTTTTCTAAATAAACGGTTTTGTATTCTTGATTCACCAAATATGGGGGTAGTCGCTTTCGGGAAATATGAATTCATGACGAGAGAGGAGCTATAAATTAAATTTATTTTCAGTTAATTTCATATTTTGCTAACTTAAAGTAGTAGCTGATTTACAGATTTATTTCTCAAAAACTATTCGACCAATTGTTTTCAATTTTTAAATTTCTTCATTTAAAATTATGCGCATAAAATTGGTGAGTGAAAATTTGCATATTTGCAAATTCAAGTAATCCATTAATGAAAAAAAGGTTAAGGAGCAATAAATTATTATAATATTTTTACGTTGAGTAATATCTGGATAAACAAGTTTTATATGCACATTTTTTTCGATCCGTTACATTAATTCTAGAGATTTGATGAAAAATACAAAAAGGGAAATTAGCTATACAGGGCTCAAACTTTCAATCTCGCTCTTACCTAAACAATAGGAATCATGTTTTCCAGATTGTGGTTATTCATCATATTTTAAAGGTTGTTTTTCGAAGGCTCCGCCGTAATATTAAATGATGCTCTTTGCGAAAAATATGCTATTTTTATAACTGCTGTGGATTTGCAACTGTCACTCATCTCATAACTGTTAGGTCAAGTATAGCCTATCTAAAGCCAACGCTGTCAACGTTTATTGTGAAAATGGCTCGAAACGTCGCTATACAGAAGAGACGCAGTTTTGTGAAAATGAAAAGTGCTTGTGGTCTTAACTTTTTTATTATTTTAAAACTTTCTCCAATGCTGCATTACTTGGGCTCATAAAAATTTAACAAAGACTGAGAATAATGCAGTCATTTTGATAATTTTAATCCAGATGGAAAGATGTCGCCAACTTATCAATTTTTTAAAAACATTTATAATTTTTTAACTATATAAGTTATTTGTCTGTTCTAAAGCTCAGATAATCTAGATTATATAGATAATATAGATACAAGGTAATATAATACAAGATAATATAGATTAAAATTATCACATTGCTTCAAGTGCAAGGCACTTAAACTTTGCCTTTTTAATTTTCTTTGGCGACAAAGCTTTTAAAAACAGCTTTAAAGGCAAAAGAATCGAAATCTATCAAAAAAGGGCGCGTTTATTCATATAACGTACGTGTTTTGTGTCCAATTTCGTTTACTAATTAATTTAGTAATTAATTAGCATATTTAAGGCCACCTTTGAAGCACTGAATCAGAACGTTAGTTCAAAGATTACTTGGTTAAAGGTTAGATACTTGTTCTGCACGCTATGCATACAATTATTTACAAACGTTTCAGGTTGTTAATTTTATAACTAATAAAAACTGAAGTATAACTTTAAATGTCCAGTAATATAATATATAGAAATATAACAATTGATATGAAACCATCATTTTACATAATGGCAAGGATGAAAGGCTGATCTATATGAAAGGCTAATCAGTCAGAAAAATCTTAACGCAGTCGTTACAAAATAGAAAGAGATCATTGGCTGTTTTAGTGAAATATATACCGCCTATTTCCTTTACATAAAATATTTAGAGCAAAACAAAGATGTTCTTGCACTTTTGTAGACCAAATTTAAAATAAAATTTGCACATTTTTAATAATGTTATAATATTTTATAACCGTCGTTGAAAAGCCGACCCAATTTTGGGTTGACAACCACCAATGTTCAACTCCATAGCCTTGTACTTTTGAACCCAATCCTGAAATCAAGGGAATAACTGGATCAAGTTTTGGGAGAAATTTGCCTTCGTGGATGACTTTTTGAAGGAAATAATCTGCATTTCCGGTACATGGAGATAAAAACTGCAAAAACTTACCACGGTTAGCCTGATGGCAAAGGTTTGCTCATAATCTGTCTGCTACTGAAGATATTTTACGTATCAGCATTGTGGTCTGTGCAAGCCGGATGCAGAGTTCGTATAGACTAACCGTCGATGGGATTCGAACCCGGTTAATATCAGTTGAAGGTAAACGCTCTATCCCCTGAGCCATCACATCTCAATAAGTATTTGTATATTGAGTATGATAGACACAAAGGTCCGTGAGTTATGTAGAATGCATGCATAGTGCTAGCTGCAGCTGTAGACGAATATTAGAAGACCACCCATCCTTTTTGCAGCCAACATCAAAAGCGTTAGAAACAATTACTATTGGTGACTATTATGGCAACATGGAATGAAATACATTGTTTTTATGTTGTATCATGCAATAATGAAATTCATAGTTGTGAAATCACATGGTGCCGGTGAGCAAAAAGGCATTCTAAAAGCGTACCGTCTACCACAGATTTGCCAAGTTCGACTGCGGAGTGGACATTGGGGACAACACGACTAAATCTGTTAATATGAAGTGAATATAAACATGGCATAAAGCAACACATGTGGTTGTTTTAGTCCTGTATGGTAAATGAACCTTGTATTATTCGTTTTTTTCGAAATATCACGCCAAAAGCACGAATTTTAAGGTCAAAGATCGACATGAAGGAGATACAGTGAAAGATGAGCAAGTTCAAAATGGAATTATATGCAAATGTCTGTAAATAAAATGCAAATGTAGGTGGTGCACCAAATACTCTCATAGAATGATTTTCCAAATCCCTTCTGGATCTCTAAGACAATGTCAACATGTTAACATGTTTAAGGATTAAATCTAGCTCTAACGCCTTATCAGTTTTTTTTACAATAAATAAAATGTGTTTCGCAGCGTGAAAGCATTTGTGTTACTTATTTCTATACGACTTATTCTATACGAATATTTATTCCCTATTTTGTCTTGCTCAGTTTTTAAATAACGTTTAAATTCCTTACATAGAGCAAGAAACAATGTTTGTGCTAGATGCAAAATAGCAAACTTTACTGACGTTGCGTGACGTCATATTTACTGTTTACTCTCGATTCGCAAAGTGTTAATATTAACGCAACGCAAACTTTGCACAAAATAAAAATAATAAATTTAATTAAAACATCTCCACCACACCCCATAGCTTTTTTCTCTCTTTAGAATCCTAAAATATATGAATCTCAGCATTATAAAATTGAAAAGCATTTTATTCGCTGTTATTTTTTTATTGAATTTTTTTTGCTCATACATCAATATAAATCATTCTGCTGACAGCGAAGGTTTAAGAAAAGACTTTTTCATTCAATGGGCTCTACTCTATGTCTTTGAAATCGTGATATTGACCGAGAGAATGACCATTCCGGAAATAGTTAGGGTCACTTAAGGAAACCAATTGATCTGAAGGAAGGAAAAGGGAAGAAAAGAAGGCAGGAATACAAGATTCTTTACTCAAGAATTATCCTTGGGATGAAAGAGCACACGTTTTTCAGAAGATTTATTTGACAATAAAAAATATACATGTAAGTGAACATGTAATGGAATATTGGGTATTATATTATGAAATTTTTATTGTAAGCGAAGAGAATGTTTCAATTTAAGCATTTTTGTGTTAGGGTTCGTTGAGTATTTTTCTGACTTTAGTAAACATGTTCAAAGACATGCGTTTTAAAATAAATCACGAATTAATGGAACTTGCTTTTATTTGCTAGAATATACCTTTTTATTTTAATTTATCACTGATTGGCTACAACATTTGTTACTTTTTATATATCTAGAATTCTAAAAATGTGCATTTTGCCAAATTCTAATAATTGGCGTGTTTGCATAAGAAGGATATAATAGAACAGCACGACACGTTGTATACTGAACGAAATTAAAATGAGTTGTATATATCAGCTACAGAGTTTTTATGAAATAAAAAAAAGAGTAGATAAACAGAGAAAAACAGAAAAATATCGTGCACAAATCAAACACCGGTAACGTTTCAGTTTGGCAGACGTATAATAGTTATTGTATAAGTTATTGTATAAGTTATTGTATAAGATTAATTTGTTTCAATAATCTTACTTTATTCCTTTAATAACACTGGGAATTTTTTGTTCTTACTTTCTTTGGCATGAGAATTTTTAACAGATCATAGATACTTTCGTATTGCTGATTTAAAAATCTGTAAGGCTACAGTTTTTTAAAAATGACATTTTTAATCTACTTTTTGTCGAAACGTAAAGTTTAAAAACGTTATTCATAACAGGGCAACTATTTTAAACTTGGAAATTTCGAGAAAAATTGGCTAAAAATGTCATTTTAAAAAATCAAAAGTAGCTTAAAGGAAGAAACCGATTGCAGATTTGAAATCTGTACTACTAAAAATCAAAACAAAAATTAAGAATCAAAAATCTGTTAAAAAATCTGATGCAGCAGAAAACAAAACAAAACAGAATTTCCTCAGCAGAATTTCCTCATCCATGAAATTTTATTTGAAAGGCTCTCAAATTGCTTGCTCAACATTATCTTAACTAATCAATTATTTCGCAATAATAAGTTAACATTAATTACAAAATAGTTTTTTTTTTCAATATCGCAACTAAAAGTTCTGATTATTTACAGTGCACTTAAAGGTCAATGATTATTCTTTGTCACACAAAATCTTTGGACAGAATGGACAAAGTAGAATACTTTAACAAATAGATGGCGCCTTAATTGTTACTCTTTAGGTGAGTAGATGCTCTAATAGTTTTATAGATTTTGCCGGATACATTATTGTCTTGAGCATAAAGACAAATACAATGTCATTTTTGGATCACAAAAAATAATTAACAGCCCGAATTTCACAATATTAAATATAAGAGTCGTGATGGCTCAGGGGATAGAGCGTTCTCTTTCCAATGAGGTGAACCGAGTTCGAGTCCCAGAGATGGCTGGTAAGTACGAATCCGCATCCGACTTGCACCGACCTCTCCATATAACGCAAATGAGGGTTAGTTCCATCAAAAAGTCCTCCACAAAGGCAAATTTCCCTCAATACTTGATACAGGGGCTCTCTTCTCTTCCGGATTGGGTTCAAAATAGCAAGACTACTGAGTTGAACATTAGTAGCCATAAACCCAAAAAATAAGGTCGGCTGTGTTCAACGACGGTTACATAAAATATTAAATATAAGATTCAGATTCTAAAATGTTTATATTCAATTTTTCGAAATAATATAACTCTAAATCCTATTAAAATTTGATGTTAAGTATTTTCTATATGCTCTGTAATTATTTGCAAAGATTTAATAAAATGTGTTCAATCTTGCAAAATTATAACAAAGACTTGCTTTCAGACTATTTGATAAATAATATTTATCCTGATAGAAACTATAGTAACTCTTTTAATACTAGAAATAAAGTGTTGGAAGTACTTCAGACTCCAGACGTTTGTGTTGGTAATTAACGAATTGCGTACATTTTTTACCCCGAATGATTACCCGTTCCCTTAGAACTAATTAATATATGACTATAATCTGATCAAGTAAGATTATTACTTCTATCTCTGTAAGTATTAACACTTTTCATCTAAATGGAATTCTTTTAACCACAGGGGCTTATGGATAGCCACTTAATTCCATTCCCATCTAATTCTCTCGATACCTTTTCTCAAATTAAATCCTCCCTTGGAAGTACTTTGTGCAACAACAGAGACCTAACCCCCCATATACCCTATACACCCCTATCTCTATACACCCAATGCTCTTCGATAAACATAATGCCCCATCCCGAGGGCCTATTTAGTTCGCAATTTACTCCCTTTCCTACGGTTACAGTTTTAGGGAAGCTCGTTTTCCGGGAACAAAACACTCATTTCTTTAATGAGAGTGAATTCGGAAGAGGCTTGATTTAGTAAGCCTCGTTTTGGGTTTGTGAATAAACAAGGATATCCCCCCAAACAACTTTCTTGGAACGATTTGTACAGATCTCGCTTCACGATGGCAGCTGGGTTTGAGTTATGGGTTACTTTATCCCATTTCGAAGATAGTATTTGTGTCATAAAGACGCCATTGTTTGTTTTACGGAGTGTTTAAAGAGGTCGTCATTTCTCGGAGAATGGCTGTCTTAAGTTAAAGTTTTCTAGAAACGGGAGTTTTGAAACAATTTAGTTATCATACAGAAATGTTTTCTTTTTTTTATTAGGTAATCTTTGAATACTTTATGTATACGTGTGAAAAATTTTGGTTGGAAGATTTTTCTTCTGAAAGAAAGACAGTTACTTTTGATAATTCTTTAAATATTACTGAGATTAAAATTTCGGGGCCGGGATAGCCTGGTCTGTAGGGCGCTGGGCCCATGTCCGAGAGTTCGTGGGTTCGAACTCCGCCGGCCGAACATTTTTTTCCAAGTGACTGATGCACGTTAAATCTGTCGAGTAGCAAAAGTCCTCCATGTTCCCATAACAAATCAATACCTCTGGGGGTACTGGATTGGAGATCGATAGTTTTCTAATTCAGGTCAAAATTACGATCTGTGGATGAATTAATGGGTTCGCCCTATAAACGGGTGCGACGTATGGTGTGGCAGAAGTCGAATTATTGGCCATAGATGGCGCCACTGAAAAACAAGAAACGTACCTTCTGCCTTAAATTTGCTTGGTTTCACCAAGCAGGCTTGCTAGTGTGGCAAGTGGCATTAGAAACAACAACAATCATTATTGGCGTGGATTCTATATGTGACAACATAACATAGAAAATCAAAAATAACCTAACCGTAAAAAAGTTTGATAAAACTCATTTAGATTTATTTTAGATTTATTTTAGATTTAGTTTTAATTTAGTTTTTGATTTACTGGAGTTGTAAACTAGCCCTTATTATAAAATATTTATCAAATATTATGAAATACTCTTCCTTTGGGATGAGGCATGCAATGGTTGAGAATTGTGGCTTTATATACGGCACATGCATACACTCATACATATCAACATTCTGCTTCATTAACATGGATAATAAATGTTAATTGCACACTAAGTATCAAATATTAAATTTATTTTATTGTTTCACAAAAATTTATTTTTTAATTTTTCAAACTTAGAGTGCAAGCTGTTAGTTTTAAGATGCAAATTGTCAACTTGATAATGCAACTTAATAAGATGCACGTTTAAGTTGGATCAAGTACAAAGCGTAAAATTTATAGTGCAAGGTATGCAAATCAAAGTTCACGTTGAACTATAGAAAATATTAAAGTTTTTGTGGGAAATGGGAAATAATTTTAAAATAAGCTCTATAATTATATCTTCCTGTTCCGTTTGTTTATTTTTTAAACTAAACGTATGATTATTAGTTTCCCTCTTTTTCATATGACGGAAAATTTCTTAATTACTCTTTCATTTTTCAGAGAAAAGTGCCCTGGCGTCTTAAGTGCAAGTTGTCATTAAAATAAATGTTTACAATTTCAGAAAAACTATCAAAAATGTCAAAGGTTTACAGACGTACTCGAATCTTTGAAAGAACATGAATAAGAGGAAAAAAATAAATATACAATTAGATTGAAATGGAGAAGGGAACCTGACTGTAAAAAAAGCCATTTTTAAAGAATGTAATTAAGCTTATTTACTTAGAGATTTTTTTGCGAAATCAATTAAAACTGGCTTAAATTTGGCGTGTAATTGAATTGTTTTAAAATATTTAAAAGATCTTTGTTTAATTATTATATTAAAAACCAGATTGCAGTCAAATAAAATTTAACGGAAGGTATTAATTACATAAAAAAAATTTCGCAAAAAATCGGAGTCGTTATTTGTAAGGCAGTTATTAATTTTATAAGACTGAATAGATTTTGGAAAGATATATTTAAAAAGTCTTTCTGCTTTTTTCCTTATATGTAAATAGCAAGGAGTTCTAAATCTCTAGATGCGTTATTTTAAANATTATAAAATTTTTGCTGGCAGTTATTAGCAAAACTATTTAAAATAAGAAAACATTACGAAGTTTGAAAAGGAAATTGGGGAAATTTATTTTTTTTTAAAAATGCCTCCTCGTTTCTTTGATGATGAAGTTCTGAAAAAAACGGATCATGATTCCTCCACTTTTTGAGCGAAGGTGAGCACTATTACAATTTTTTTAGCTGTGGTTCTGAGGTAGAATTATCTAAGTCATCATTATAACACTAGTCACACTTTTTTATTTTGCACACTGTACATTAAAACATCAAAAATGCTTATATCATTTGCAATTCCTGTAATGGGTTAGCGAATTAACTCGCCAAAAAAAAAAACATATCATTTCCGATTCCTGTAACGGATTAGTACATTAAAACATCAAAAAGGCTTTTATCATTTCCATTTCTCGTAAAAGGTTAGTACATCATATCATCAAAAATGCTTGCATCATTTTTAATTCCTGCAACGGGTTGATAAATTAATACACAAAAAAAATTGTCATTTCTTATTCTCGTCACGAGTTAGTACATTAAAACGTCAAAAAGGCTTATTTCTAATTCCCGTAACGGGTTAGTACGCATCTTTAAAAAAAAATACAATCCTAATAAAAAATCAACTAGTTCCAAAACTTTCTGCTTCTTTTAAATACGAATTAAATATAATTAAAAAGCAAGGAAATATGTAATGCTAATAGCATGACATTGAAGTTTGAGAGAACTTTGTAATTCGTAATTGAAGATATTTATTACTATAATTCATTGTATTTTTAACCAATTGTAAATTTTTAACTATTTTATAACTTTCACAATTCTGGAATACACATACAGAATTCCAATTCTGTTTATACACACACATTCAACCACACTAAAATACAAATAGATTAATTTTAAGTATAATTCTCCTGAAAAGTCATTCATCTTTACAAACTCATTTGTTCAAAATATAATCACGGCTAACTACAAAAAGAAAGGAAATAGTTGGGATAATTTAACTAAAACTATGCGATGAGAGCAGATAAATTTCTGAATAAAACTTCAAGGTGGGGAAATATTAATTAAGAATTCCGGTTGATTAGCCTCAATTAAATGTAATGCAAAATGAGGTCGGCTGTACGGGGAGTAAATATTAAGTTCATTAGTTAAACAGAAGGAACTTCTTTAAAATATTTTGCGTCTAAATATGTGAGTTTATATGGAATAATTTTAGTTCACTTGTAATTCTTGCGTAGCTCCAGTGTACGTGATTTTTAATTTATCTGACTAGTTTCATCATATATCATAACAATATAAATGTCCGTCTCGTACATTCTCATTAAATAGAAAAACCAAATAATTAATAATAATAATTAAAATAAACAAAACAAATATATTTCATTCAACACAATGTACTGTGAATAACCGAAGTCAGGAGAATGCCGAATTTCACCGGTGAATGTCAACAATCACATAGTCACTTTGATGAATGTAAAAAATATTTGTTATATCCGATATGATAATAATTTATTCTTTGATATTATTATGATATTTATTCGGTATTTTAAAATCGACTGAGGATAGATTAGAGAAAACATTAGTGTTCGGAGAACCGGGCAAATATATACTAGGCAGTGGTACTTAACTAGACCTAGTATATATTTCCGACACTTACCAAAGCGACTATGTGATTGTTAATATTCACCGGTGAAAGTCAACAACCACCAGTTTCAGTTTCGGTCATTCACAGTAACATATACTTCACACAGCGGAACAGTTTTTTTATAGCATTTATAGAGATACATGATGACTAACTCGGTGTGGGGATTCCAAATCTGTTATTAGTTTTGCTCCAAAACGTACAGATAGCCTGGGGCCAATAGGGCCTTGATAGCCTGGTTGGTACTGCACTGTGCCCATGTCCAAGAGGACATGGTTTCGATCCCAGACGGCCGAAGATTCATAGTGTAGTAAATGGTGACTGATGCACGTTAAATCTGTCAAGTCGCAAAGCCCTCCATGTGCCCATAACAAGTCAAGACCTCTGGGGGTACTAATCCAGGAGTGTCCTTGTCTTCTGGATGGGTTCAGAATTACAACGCTACGGAGTTGAATATTATTAGTAGTAAACCCTAAATTGGGTCGGCTGTTCAACGTCAGTTATAAAATAATATAAAATTTAGCTACAGACTTCTTTAATGACATTTTACCCTATTTTTTGCAATAATATGCAAATTTAAAAACGTTATGTATAACAGGGGTCTGTATGTCGTTATGTATAACAGGTAAACAAGCGTCTGCGTAATTTTTATTTTATTTTATAACCGTCGTTGAACAGCCGTCCCAATTTCATGGGTTTACGACTACTTACGTTCAACTCCGTAGCCTTGTAATTTTGAACCAATCCTGAAGACAAGGAAACTCCTGGATCAGTACCCCCAGAGTTATTGATTTGTTGTGGGAACATGGAGGACTTTGAGACTCGACAGATTTAACGTGCATCAGTCACCATTTACTACACGGGGAGTCTTCGGCCGGCGAGGATCGAACCCACGACCTCTTGGATATGGGCCCAGCGCCCTACCGACCAGGCTATCCCGGCCCCGTCTGCGTAATTGTCACGACAAACTTCTAATGGAATTGAGACGCATCATTGGGATTAAAATTGTACAGGAAGAACAGCATAGAAGTGTCGTTGTACGCCGCTAGGGGCGTTTCTCTACAATGACCTGTTCAGAAGCACGCAAAGAAGCTGTAGTTTGAAGATATCAGCCAACTGCACATTTGAATTCAACGATACGAAAGTATCTAATGTCTGTTAAAATAATCTCATGTAACAGGGGGGAAAGAGATGTTTCTCAGTGTTACTGATTGAAGTACAAAAACCCTGCAGGTGCCATGACGGCTCAGGGGGTACAGCAATCGCCTTCCAATGATGTGAACCGAGTTCGAATCCCTGAGACGGCGTGGAAAATATCCTCAGTGGTAGACGGATTATGGGTTAGAGTTCCCTTGCCGTCAGACTAACCGTGAGAGATTTTCGTGGTTTTCCACTCAATATAAAGCAAATGCGGGTTAGTTCCATCAAAAAGTCCTCCACGAAGGCGAAATTTCCCCTAAAATTGGATCCAAGAGTTCCCTTGTCTTCTGGATTGGGTTCAAAATCACAAGGCTAAGGAGGTGGTTGTCGTAACATTGGTAGTCGTAAGCCCAAAAACTTGCGTCGGTTGTTCAACGACGGTTATAAAATAAACAAAACAGTTGTGGATTGGCTAAAAATATGTTAGACATGAGAGTAAAATTTATTCAAGTATTATTAGAAATGAATAAAAAACAACATAATCTTTACATATCTTTCAGCTTACATTATTTTCATTTAATACACGATACTCTCAATTGCGTAATTTTTTTATTTCCTTTCTGAAAATAATTGTGTCTTCAATTTTATTTATTTATCTGGTTGCAAACTGAAATTCGGGAAGATATGTCTATATAAAATGGTCTAAATGGAAACGTTTCATTAAAATATCAATATTGCCGTACTTTCCACTTAATATTCACAGATTTGCACTTTAATATTTCAGTTTGTTACTGATCCCTCATGAAGAGCGTACTTGTACTATCAAATTTGCATAATTTAAATATTTTTAATTAATTGTTCTGAAAATATTTAATAGAAGTTAACTATAAACTATTAAAATAACTATATATTGGATAAAAACTATAGAAAACAAACAATTTGTGTATTTCAGTTTATAATATAAAACATTTATGCATTTGGGTATTTTTAAAAAAAATATTTCGTATTCTTAAGTATTAATAAAACAAGATATTATGACGGAAAACAAATTGGATTTGGAAGATTTAACAATGGGTTGGAAAAATGTAGACATTCTTTTATTAAATACTTTAAATCCAAATACTAAACATACATAAAATTACGTTTTAAAAATATTCTTTACAACAAATATTGTTATTTTCTTTTTTCTGGGAGCTAAGTGAATTATTAATATACAATCCAGTTAAATTCAAGGTATTTCTTTTATTGTAGCATTTGTATGTTTATTTAAATGTTTCTTTTGTATTGAAAATATTCTCTTCTGATTTTGCATTAAAGTGACATTTCATAAATAAAAATATTATTATTTTTCAACATATTTTTCATTCGGTAGTCTTAGAAAAAAAGCATACCTTAAACCAACGAACTTAGTTTGAAGTATTTGCGTTAAATATAACTGAAAGTCGCATAAATAATGAATTCTCTGCCGAGCCTTTTGAGAATTGTAATGAACATTGATTGTATTATTTATTTTGTTTTGCTTTTATGTTTTGAATCAAAGCGAAATTTGTTTTTTATCCACGTTTTTGCGCCAACGGCAAGTGACGTTAAGTCCTTTGGGATAAATTTAATTTAACGAAATATATCTGCATTCAATTTTATTGGGCCGAAAAAGGTACAGCCAAAAAATTGCAAGCGTTTTTAAGACTTTTCTAAGCAAGCTGTCTTTATTATTTGATTACTAAACTACAAAAATCTTTGAGTTTGACTAATTCTTTTCATTTATCTTCTTTAGAGACACTCTTTGATCATAGAAAAAAAATTATACATATGCATCTTTCAATCTGAATGTAAATCTCAAAAGTTATCATGTAAGTACCATTTTTTTGTTTCGTTGTAATTAACCAGGAATTCCGCTTACCGTCGATATTGTAAAAAGAAATTTTTTTATTTATCTAAAACAGAATATTTTGAATGCTCTGATAAATCCTAAAGTAAGAAACGTTAATTTAATTTGTATGAACTAGAATCTTTCTAACACAGAAACAGAAAATAATACACAACAATAAAAGATATGAAAATTTTCTAAGAACGTAAATGTTTTTTTTGTTTTTTTAGGTACTGCTGCCCAACCTAAGAACCCATAGCAGCACGCCTGCTTGATGAAACCAAGAGAACTGAAGGCAGCATTTCTTTTTTTTCATTGGCACCATCTTTGGCTACTAATACGTCTTTAGCCACACACACTAGTCACAGCCCATTTTACAAGGTTCATGCATTTTATCATTCATCCACTGATCATAATTTTGATCCGAACCAAGGAATGATCAATCTCAAATTAAGTACCCCCAGTGGTATAGGTTTGGTATGGAAATTTGGAGTACTTTTTGACCGGCTAGATTAAACGTGCATCAGTCAACGTTAATTGCAAGGGGAAGTCTTGGGTCGGCGGGGATTGATATCATGACCTCTTGGACATGCGCCTAACGCCCTACCAACTAGGCTATCTCTACAATAAATTTTTACTCCTTAACGAGTAACCATGGTCACCGTTTGTATTTTAGACAACTGTGTAGTGGAGCTCTTTGAGTAGACAGACAGTACATTGATATTTCATTAATATTTTCATAAGTATTCTTACGTGAAAGTGACAAAAAAGAGCAAACTAACATCATATAAAGTTTTTCGTATCCTGAAAACCTTATCTATTAAGAAAAAAAGTCCTAGTTTTATTCCTGTTAATAGTCGAAAAGTCAATAATAGTCATAAAGAATTGTAAGCATGCAATTTTTTACATCATTTCAAAAAATGCAATTTGAATGGCATAATACACTTTTTAAACAAAATTGGTCGAATAGTTCTTGAAAAATCGTATTTTGAAAAAGTAGTATTTTTAAAATTTGATTTTTCAGGAACTATTTGACAGATTTAGCTCAAACTTTGCATCTTGCCGTTTAAAATTGCATTCGTTAAAATAATGTAGATAATTGTATACCTTACTATTCAAAAGTTTTTCGACTGATTGTAAATAAAATAATAAAAAAATAAAAAGTTACATTTTGGGTGTAATTTCTTTTGGACAGACGAATTCTATAATCGTGTGCAATTTTCTTTAATCACCGCTTAAAAAGTGGTAATATGGTGAAATACGCAAAAAGAAAAAGACTATTAAAGGGCTCAATCTTTCGATCTCCTTCATCACCAATTATTCGGACCATATTTCCCAGATTGCGGCTATCCTCAATATTTTGGAGGTCAGATATCTGAATCTGTCAGGAAAAAAAAAAGAGTATGTTTATTCAGAGAAAGAACGTTTGGGGTCTGATTCCGCACCTTAAAATGTCGTCTGCTCTGTCGAATTCGCATATTTGAGGTCACCTCCCTGAACCATTAAGATTCAGTCCTGAAACGTGAAGATCCAATCATTAAATCAAGAAGTATTCTTGGTGGTCCGATTATTTTTTTTCACACTGTGCTAACCAGATACAGGCATTGGAAATGTTAAAAGCCTCTTTGATGTTTTATTGTCGTTTTAAATAAATATTTTCTTTTCAGTGCAGCAAGTTTTGGCATAGCGCATATACGCGAGCACAACAAGTCAAATTTTATTTTCAGTTTCCGTTCTTTAACTGTTTGTACTGCAGTGGACAGAAAAAAACGGACCAGCCCGAATAACTTTTTATCTAGGAATCGGATCTTCGTGCTGTACGATCCTCTCTTAATGATTCGAAGGGGTGACCTCAAATATGCTTATTAATTAGAGCAGACGATATTTTAAATTACGAAATCAGACCACAAAAACGTATACATTCTCTAAATAAACATACTATTTCTTATACGGAATATGATTTCTGACTTCCAAAAATATAGGGGGTTGCCGCAATTTGGGAAATATTGCCCTCATAGTTTCGTCAGGTGAGCGAGCCAAAGTTTGGACCCATGAATGTTAATTTTACTTTTTTTTGTATTTCTTCTAACCTCGAGAACTTTCTTTTGCATCATTTTACAAAATATATATTTACGAGGCGAAATACAAAATTTGAGCATAATTGATCAAGTAGTTTCTGAGAAGTCGAATCTTAAATATCAGACTTTTTTGAAATTTATTTCCTCATGAACTTTTCAATCGATTTTACTCCAATTTTGTATTTTGCCATGCACAATTATAAGCTTTGAAATGATGCAAAAAATAGTGTACCTTGCTATTCCAAAATGTTTCGACATAAATATTTACTAGAAGTTACTTTTAACATGGAATTATCTTTGGATAAACGAATTTTATAATTGCCAGAAAAAAAATTCAATTCGCTAATAAAGTTCTCGAAATATCGTGAAATACGCAAAAAGTAAAATTAACATTGAGGGATCAAAACTTTCTGACCAGGGTTTTTCTGACCAAACTTTGGAGACCACTATGTCCAGATTGCGGCTACTTCCTATGCTTAAGGGGTCTGGAATACGAATCTGTCGAAAAAAAGGTATATTTATTCTGAGGAAGTGCGTTTTGTGTTTGATTTCGTAACTTAAAATATCACGTGCACTTATTAATTAGCATATTTCAGGTTACCCCCTCGACCCATAAGGATTCAGTCCTAGAACGTGAAGATCCAATCACTTTCTAGGACTAGGATGAATAAAAGGATGATGAATGACTGGGATGATGACTAGGATGAATAAAAATTTATTCAGGGTGGTCTTTTTTCTTTTTCTTTTTTTTTTGCTCACTGTAAATATTAGCATAAAAATTTATTCCGTGTTTGTATCATTTTTGGGAGTTTTCTTTCTAGCCAAATTATTAGAAATAAACAATCCAATGTATTAAGTGTTCTCCTCCATTTGGCTTGAATTTCGACAAAGCTCATTTGCATTTAATCGCCAATAATGTCATCCAAAACGTTAGTTTAATTTTTTAAAAAAAACTTTTTTTTGAACCCTGTGGTAAAGGTTTCTTTTTCCCTCAGTCTCTTAATTAAAATACATTTTCTTATAATTCGAAATCTGAGTGTTTGAATGTTTTTTAGCTATGAAAAATAATTAACATATATATGTTCACTAAGTCATTGTCCTTTCGACGAGAAAAATAAAATTAAAAAAAAACATAGTTTAAGTGCCTAACACTTGGCGCAAAGCTATAATTTTAATTTTTATCTGCCATCTAGCCATGAAAACTTATATGGGCTTTAAAATGAAAAAATAACTTAAATATTTTAAATTTTGTTAAACGTTTTTAAAATCGCCAATTTGGCGACATTTTTTTACTTAGATGAAAAATATCAAAATCAAAGCCTCATTTTCAATTTTTGCAACTTCTTATGAGCCCAGATAATGCAGCATTGGAGTAAGTTTTTAAATATAAAAAAATTGGGCTACTAACTCATTTTCACAAAACTCCGGCTTATCTCCATAATGTCGTTTCGTACCATTTTCAGAATAAGCCTGGAGATGGGCTACCTATAAATAGGCTAGGTATATATATAGGCTAACCTTGACTTAGCAGTTTTGAGAAACTGTAGCATATATTAATTTATCATATTACTCTCAAAAAGGCATTTCATCATACACTGTGGATCAAAGTAGAAAGTATTCATGTTTTGAATCCCTGGCTCCGATATTCAACACAAGAAAATAATTTAATAAACCTTCTTGACAAAACAGCAACAAATCCTCTAGAAACTAGAGATTTTTAGCTGTTCTATATAATCTTCTAACACGTAAGCTTAACTACTCCATAAAGCGATTAATATTCCATTACGTTAATTAAAACAGTTAAACAGTTAATTAATTCTCCTTACAAATTTTTTAATACAATGTTTTAAAAAGTATGATAAAAGATTTCACTTTGTTTCAAATATAATTAGAAGATTTATGAAGTTCTTAAGAAAAATATAAGCGTTTGCTCTTTAATATTAACATTGAAAAGTTAGAAACATTTAAATAAGTAAGATATATTAAGTACTTTCTTAGATTTGTAATAGTCTCTTACATTGTCTCTCTTACAGTATTTCATTTTCCGTTTTAATCAAAATCCAAAGAAAATAACTTAATACTCCGCACAAAATTTGTAATACTACGTTTTAAAAAAAAATAAAAGCAAAAAAATTTAATATCGCTTCTCTCTCAAGCCTTCGAATCTAACACAACTTGATCGGTGTTGTTGTATGGATAAATTCCAAGTGTATTTTACGAACAAGGAACTTGTTTAACGTAGAATGGGAAAAACAAAATTCAGATAGACAGAAAACGTTTTATTCAGACCTGGGACTGATAGAAAAAGAAAGGAGAAAAAACCTTCATCGAAAGAATTTGAAGGATGAACTAAAAAAAACTTTTGAATTTGGTGATAGTAAATTGTGATTTATTTCAGAAAATCGTTCCTAGGATTATTGGATTCTTGAAACCCCACCTAGTGTACAATTTCTGAGTCCTTGCAAAGGACAATAGCATCCGAAGTTTTAGAAGTGGTTCTTCGACGAAAAGAGTTTCATAAAAGTTCTTTTTTCGATAAAATTAGAATCCCTGGGATGAATTTCAAAGATGCGCTCTTCTAAAGCGATCCGAAGGTGTTTCTAAAACTGTTTTCCATTGGGGAGTTCTTTCATACATTTGGGAAATTCCAATCTCTCTATGATGTCTTTCTGATACGTGAAAACTGAATTTAACAGGTTGGAGAAAGGATTTTAATTTATTTTGAAGTTCTACAAAATGTCCGACTTTGTACACAATGTTCAATTTTCATAAATTGTATGAGTTCCTTCGTCTACGCAGTCATATGAAATTTGGCATACTTTCATCCTTCATAATTTCTATATTATTCCATGACGTTTGTCGGATTAATATCTAAAGTTAAAAGCTTAAAACTAGAAGTGCTGTTTTTTTCATAAATTATAAAGGAATCACGCAATTTTGTCTTATTATGCAGCATTTTATTACCCGGATTCTTATTTCTTATACTAGGGTACAAATTATTAAACAATAAATAAGCTGTATTTGCTCCATCTAATTAGTCATGTACAAAATTGTGCTTAATCAATAATTGCGATTGAATATATGAATATGAATTCCTAGCGCTAATTATAACTACTTCAGAAAAATTATAACTATTAAAAATTAATTTTTCTCTCTACTGCTAAATAGTTTCTATGACAGGACAATATTAACCCTTTGACGCAAAGTTTTCATCACACATATTTCTCATACTTTTTTTTAATTTAGATCAAAATAAGTGAAACATTTTATAATAAGAACGTTAATAATTCATGTTTATGAAATACAGTATAAAACACCGGTGTCTTAATCTGCATTAAAGGTATATCCTCCAAACACGACTCACTTAGAAATAATATTTTTTTCCCACCTATTTACCTTTTTTTTAGATTTAGGAGAAACAGTTTCGCATCATTGAAGTTTCTTTAATTCACAAAATCAATTATTGATAAATGTTTTAGCATGAATATAAAAAAAAATTAAACAACTTTCCTCATTAATTTTATTTTTTTCCTAACTATTAGAGAGTTCTTTATTATTAAAAAATACCAAAAAATATATTTTTGCTTGTTACATAAATCGTCAGAAAAAATATGTATAAAAGTGACACCGGTGCCCCATCTACCACAAAGGGTTGTTCCTTTATTGTTATCGACTTTGGAATATGAGCTATGAGATTAAATTTCAAAGCCACGCTATTCTAAATTAAAAATAATTTTATTTAAAACGAAATATTCTGTTTGACAAGTTAGATTTCCAATTTAATTTTGAATTCTCCTAAATTTACAATACTGCTCGTACTGCGTATTTTTCATACGTTAAGTGAGAATTCTACACGTTACATTGATACCAGTCTTCCAATCAGATGTCTCCAAACGTAATATATTTCTATCTCAAAACATAATAAATATTTTATTATCATTTATATAACAATACTTTTATTTATTTTAAAATGGATCCATCTAATTTTTAATAGTAAATTAACAATATTCTTAAGGTTTTATATTGTTCAGATCTTGATCTCGATAAATCTTTCGTTTTAAGGTAAATCAGGACAAAGTACACCTTAAATTAGAATCCAGAATTTTTAAATTAGAACCCAGAATTTTTAAACGGTCAACTTTGATGTAAATATTCTCGTTTCTGAATATGTTTTTGCTTCTGACCATTTTTGCTTTACACATTTAAAACGGGATTTTTCAGTTCATTAACTAATTTATTTTTTGAAAAAAAAAATGGTTTTCACATAATAACATTTATCCCAAATGTCAGTTTTAGGAGACACATTATTAAAACTTTCAAAATGTTCTTGTTGAAATGTTCTAAAATGAAAGAGATAAAATAAACACAAATCGAAAATTGGTTGAGTATCATCCAACAGACAATACATAAAAGTGCATAATTTTAACATGTTTTTCTTTTTCTTTAAATATTTCTTTTTTGAGAATTTTTAATTTTAAATATTGAAAAGAACATTTTTCTTCCTGTTGCATTCGTCATGTCCAATGCATATAACATGCACGGAACTATCAAAAAATAAAAAAATATTTAGTACAAAGTAAAATTTGAATACTCCAATTTCACGAAACTTTCTTCGTTTTTGATGAAACCGTTCTCTAGTATATGTTTCGAGAGAACATTTCGTCAAAGTAAAGTAATAGCTATCGCCATTTCTCCGAGGAAATGAATTCATCAATAGTAATGAAATATTTGATCAATCTATTTGTTTCGAAAGAAAAAACAAACCTCGTAGAACCAAATGTAAACAACTTTTCTAATAATCCCTTTTTAGAGGACACTATATATCTGGCACAATGTCATGTAAATAACGCAAGAAAGACAAATGGCACAGAGACATAAATGGCACACCTGTCGAAAGCGAGATTCAAACCACTGATCTCCCTGGTACGAGGTCAACTCCTTGACCACCGGCTCATTTCGTAACTATATTTTCAATCATCTATTGTCCATCCTAGTTTCGTCATTCTATTTAGCAATCTCCCACAATGCACTACTATGAGATTCCAAGTTGAGGAAACATTTTTGTTACATATTTGGGAGTTTCCGTTTCGTCACAAATCACGTGATTTCGTGACGATAAAATTCTCAAAATGAGCGAAATGTTGCTCAAGGATTGTTAATCGTCAAAAGTGAAGAAATTATTTATGAGAGTTTAAATTTAGTACGAATATATTATTTTACTGTTTATACCAGGAAAAGTAATGAATAAAATGTATTTTTCAAAAAATCTTTTAAATATACTTGATGCTTGAAAATTTTTCATGCGAAACTGCTTTCGGTAGATTTTGAAAGATTTTTTTTTAATTCCTACTAATATCATTGAACACACTAAAAGCTTCTGCAAATGTTATAAAAATCTTTTGACAGAGTTTGCACAATT
Source organism: Parasteatoda tepidariorum (assembly GCF_043381705.1). Classification (NCBI taxonomy): domain Eukaryota; kingdom Metazoa; phylum Arthropoda; class Arachnida; order Araneae; family Theridiidae; genus Parasteatoda; species Parasteatoda tepidariorum. The sequence goes on from NC_092208.1 coordinate 81,646,754, forward strand.
TTCCTGTACACCTACCAAAATCCTTACTTTAATTTAAAATTAGCATAAACTTACAGGTATAATAAAAATGGCAAAAATGTGGATAAAAATTGCATTTAAAATTAAATTCAAAATGTTTCAATACATCCTGTCATATTTTGAAACCTACAAATCTTCAAAATAGTTAAACGCTATGTTGAGTCGTAATTTCAGCATTTACGACCCTATTTTATGTGTGTCTTTAAGCTTAAGGAAATAAATTTCTGCAGAAGCGAATAGCAATAAAATTCTTTTGCGTCACTTTCTATTCGAACTTTTTTTTCTCTCCTTTTTTTAGTTCTAATTTATTCTTTATGCTTAAAAATTTAAAGTTCGGAAGGATTTAATCTTAATTGAACTATATTTTCAAGAATAAAAATTATTCGTTGTATCACATTATGTTCCTCAATCATAAAAAGAAATTATTAATGAAACAGAAAAATTCAGAAATTTTTTATTATAGCAATTAAGATAAACTTTATTGCAAAAACGAAATGGCTGTTAAATAACTAGTTTTATAGAACATTTGCATAGTAATAGGAGAATATAAGGACTCGCCAAATAGTCAACTTAATATTTAACTAAAACAATTATTTATAAATGGGATTAATGTGAGAGATAACTATTTATAAATGTAATTAATAAGAGATAACTCAAGATTACAAATTTTGGTTTAAAAACTGTTATAAAACTTGACATAAGGTTATATTTATTATATACTCCTACCATATTAACTATCTATATAGTTTTAGAAAAAAAAATATAAAAAAGTTTCCAAAAGGAGGATTTAATTTCAAATTAAAGAAATGATATTTATCAAACTCTGACTATCGTCAAGTTTTACTCCCTGTATTTATTAAATTATGGTCCTCAAAGTGACATTAGTACTATTCATTTAACTAAAAGGCCATTCTCTTACTGTTATATTTATTATACATTAACCTACAATTATATTTATTATGTACTCTTACAATCATATTTATTATCTATATAGCCTTTCGAAAAAATTTATAAATACAGTTACCCTGAATAGGTATCAAAAATGAGGATTTAAATTTCAAGGAAAGAAATTATGTTTTTCAAACTCTGACTATTACTATGTTACTCACTATGAAGAATAAATTATAATCATCAAAATAACTTTAGTGTTATTAATGTAACTAAAAGGTCATTTATTTGTTAATAGTTTAGAGTTTGCAACTCCAAGTTAGCTATTCGTTTTAAACTAAAGCTACAAAAATTCTTTCATTTCATGGAAATTTAAACTACGGGAGAGTTACTGTGTAGTGGAGCTCTTTGAGTAGACAGACAGTACATTGATATTTCATTAATATTTTCATAAGTATTCTTACGTGAAAGTGACAAAAAAGAGCAAACTAACATCATATAAAGTTTTTCGTATCCTGAAAACCTTATCTATTAAGAAAAAAAGTCCTAGTTTTATTCCTGTTAATAGTCGAAAAGTCAATAATAGTCATAAAGAATTGTAAGCATGCAATTTTTTACATCATTTCAAAAAATGCAATTTGAATGGCATAATACACTTTTTAAACAAAATTGGTCGAATAGTTCTTGAAAAATCGTATTTTGAAAAAGTAGTATTTTTAAAATTTGATTTTTCAGGAACTATTTGACAGATTTAGCTCAAACTTTGCATCTTGCCGTTTAAAATTGCATTTGTTAAAATAATGTAGATAATTGTATACCTTTACTATTCAAAAGTTTTTCGACTGATTATAAATAAAATAATAAAAAAAATAAAAAGTTACATCTTGGGTGTAATTTCTTTTGGACAGACGAATTCTATAATCGTGTGCAATTTTCTTTCGAAATCACCGCTTAAAAAGTGGTAATATGGTGAAATACGCAAAAAGAAAAAGACTATTAAAGGGCTCAATCTTTCGATCTCCTTCATCACCAATTATTCGGACCATATTTCCCAGATTGCGGCTATCCTCAATATTTTGGAGGTCAGATATCTGAATCTGTCAGGAAAAAAAAAAGAGTATGTTTATTCAGAGAAAGAACGTTTGGGGTCTGATTCCGCACCTTAAAATGTCGTCTGCTCTGTCGAATTCGCATATTTGAGGTCACCTCCTTGAACCATTAAGATTCAGTCCTGAAACGTGAAGATCCAATCATTAAATCAAGAAGTATTCTTGGTGGTCCGATTATTTTTTTTCACACTGTGCTAACCAGATACAGGNGATTAGAAATCTAAAATTGCATCATAGAAAGCAGTAAGTTCAACTCGCTATTCAAAGCAATGTAGAGAATATATATATATATATATATATATATAGTTTAAAAGCAACGCTTTTTTTCAAGTGTAAGGCGCTTAAACTATGTCTTTTTTTCCGTGGCGACAGAGCTTTGAAAAACAGAGTTAAAGAACACAAATAATTGTGTGAGTGAATAACTTTATTTCGAGTTAATGTAGAATCGACCGTTCGTACCACTATAAGAAAGGAGTGGTTAAATCTAAACACCTATAAAATTTGAAAGATCAGAAACATTCACGTATTATTGTAAGTTTGCGTAATTTGTAAAGTGTAAATTTGTTTTCACCTCGCTCGCTACCGAGCACTCCCCAGAAATAGAAATAAACAATTGTAAAAGGCATGCAGGGATATTATAAAGGTGTATTATGTTCTCATAAGAGGATTAGCAATAAATCTTTCAATTGTATTAAATAATTTTATAGTATTTAATTTCTATCAACTTCTGTTAAGCCTAGTTCGAATTCATATTAATATTCGCTGTGTGTTGTAGTAAATAAACAATTATAAAACAGTAAACAATTATAATAGGAATGAAGTTATATTATAGAGTTGTATTATGTTCTCATAAGAAGCTTAGCATAAATCTTTCAATTGTATTAAATCATTTTAAATTATTTAATTCCTATCAACTTCTGTTAAGCCTAGTTCGAATTTATATTACTATTCTCTTTGTGTTATTAGTATTTAAAGTCAATTGAAAAATAAATTTTATTAAGAAATAGTGTATCTCTGCATCCTGAATTAATATTATTTTTACTTTATATTGTATCAGAAGAATAACTTTACGAACTCTTTCACAGAAACTGTGGTGTAATGCCTATCTGAATCTGGCTTTGAAAAACTCTATAAAATATGTGACTGATTACTTTATTTCAAGTTAGAGCTAACGAATTGAGCCTTCTAATATACTTCAAAGGGCGGAGTTAAATCTTAAAATCAATAAAGGATAAAGCTTACATCAACCTGAGTTCTCTTTTATTAAATATTTTAACCGACGTCGGCGTAAATTTAAAAACAGTCAAACTGAATTGTTTGTTTGCATTGGGCAGAGAAGGAAAATGTTTAACTTAGCTAAACATTTTACAGAAACAAGAAAATCAATTGTTATAAACAGGCATGAATGTTTGACATGACTTAGTGGTCAAACAAGAGAACCAGACGAATAGTAAACAGTCTTTATTTCCCCATTTTTAAAGATTGGTAAAGCTTCAAATCGCATTCTAAAATCGGTGTGCTTGAGTTTTTATCTCAGGGAAAGTAACACAAATTTGTCCCTGTGATATGTTATGTCTCCTGAAAAAAAGGGAAACTTTGGTCATTACAATTGGTCCATAAAATTAATCGAGGGAATATTATGGTTCTCACACTCGGTAAAGGGAAAAACTTGAAACGTTAATTCTTGCACCCTTGATTCTAAATGTAGAATAAAAGGTCAGTATATATGTGTGAAAGAGTTTAATTTTGAATAATAAATTTAGAAGGATAATTTAGATAAAGAAATAACATAAAAAGATTAGTTAAAGCGTTTTATGTTACATGCTGTACAGTATAGTATAACACGTATGCTACATAACATGTTGCATAATAAAGAATATGTTCTCATCAGAAGATTTAATTAAATCTCTCAATTGTATTAAATAATTTTATATTTAATTTATCCGCTTCAGTTATGTTAACACCACTTTAGTATCAGGAAATTGCCACAATTTCTTTTTACACATCGAGGTACACTACATTTTTTTTCAGTGTAAAAAGTATTGGTGTAGTGACAAATCTAGATATAAAAACTAGGTCTGCAATTCACTGTAACTTTTTATTGTAAAGTAGATGTCACGATTTTTAGAGTTGAGATAAACTAAAATATTTACAGTATAGCGTCAGTGAAATCCTTTTCGCGAAGTGACATCAACTGTCCCAATAATTCTAGAATTCAATTTTGAACTGTAATACTAATTATAATTGTGAATTGAATAATGCTCCGTTTATTGAAATTATTAAGTAAACCTTAAATAACCATTATCATTATTTTTTTTCTGGTCTTGGTCTTCAGTTTTTCTTTGCTCGGTTGCCATGCTAAGTAAATGTCTCATTTAAAATCCGAAGCGTGTTCATTTGAAATTTAACTCATTGGATAAATTTTTAATTAGAGCAAGTTTTTAGAGTTGCTGAAACACGTGAATATTATTTTAGAAAGAAACATTTAGAAATTTTTAGAAACTCTTTCTAATCCTCCTCCAGAACAAAAGGTGGTATAAAGGATCGCGAGATAAAATTTTCTGTTTGATGGTTTAACAGGATCAAAAGATGATGAACTGAAACAGCGGTTCTAAAATGGTGTTTACGAGGAACTCTGGGGTTCCGCGTGAGGGTCACAGGGTTTCCGAGAGTTAAAATGTTTTAAACCAGTATCGATTCTTGAAACCTGTCATTATATTTATATCCAATCAACTGGCCATAATTTATTTGATATTATGTTTAGGCATAATTCAGTCCATATTTCAGTGCATTTTATTCGTTTTCAGCTCACTCCAAAACAAACTCAGAACTAGTCCATATGCCACTCCAAGCCTGCGAATCTAACTGTATTAATTTATTCTAATGACTATTAAAGATAACTAATTTTTTTTGATTATTAATAATCAAATTATTAAATTTTTCTGTCCAATGAGAATCAACGAGTTCGACGGGTGATAATTGGATACCTGCAAGGGCCGCTGTGTGCATATCGATCCTGATTGGCTGTTGAAACGTGGCATTTGTTTATGTAAGCAAATGTTCTTCCCATTATATTTCCAGTAAGCCAAGCCCGTCATGTATCAGTTCTATTAAGTGACTCATTCTATATTCTTTCAGAAAGACTTTAATTCTTCAACTATTTATTTCGCATTTAACTGCAAACATAGACATTAAGTCATGTAAAACATAAACAAACTAACTGTTCACAGAAATTGCCAGATACACAAAACAAAAATAATCACGGTCGCAATAAAATACATGGAAAAAAAATAACAAATTGAAATTAAGTAGAAGACGTAGACAAGAAAAACTGATATTTTAACAAATTCGATGTGTTACACGGCTTGTATTTAATTAACTTCAATATAATTAACATTTTAACGTATGTGGAGACACTTAGCTTAACTTTAACGCACGATCTTGCTTATGAATAATCAGCTAGAGCTAAGGTCATAGGTTACGTGTCTGTGTATCAGTGATCTTCTTCTTCTAGAACTGCAAGTACCCAATTATCCTTGATATATTTTATCTTAGATAAATTTGATTTGTACTTTTTTATTTTACTTATTACTTTGATATGTTTGATTCCTTTTTTTTTATTTCATTGATTTGAGCTTTGATATATTTGATTTTTTTTTTATTTCTCTTATTTGAACTTTGATATATTTCATTTGTTTTTTTTTTTATTATTTCATTTCTCTGAACTTAGATATAATCGATATGTTTTAGGTACATATCACTACATTAAAACTTAAAAGCAAAATATATAAATTAAAAATATCGTATGCAGTCAAAGAGGAATTTTAATTTTTTCCTGATACAAAAAACATATTTTCGAATTAAATAAACTCTCTGCAAATATTTTGCTTCTTCATATGAATATCAAAACATGAATAAATAAAATAAAAAAGAATCAGAATCGAAAACTTGGCATGAAATGAAATAAAGAAAATCCTATTTCACTCCAAAATCGAATTCATCTTTTCTACTTGAATTTGAAAAGACATTTGAAAATATTCTTCTTCTGTTTGAACGTGTTCAGAACAAAATAAAGCATAAAGCACATACCCGTTCCATTTGGGGGTTGAAAATGAAGGAGAACGTTCGAATATGGAACGGGTCAAATGCATTAACAAGTCATGAGCTTATTTATATACCGATAAATGTCAAACTTGATCTAAGTTTAAATAGATGTGGTGCCGTGCTGTTTGGCCTTCAGCTCTGTCATCGCTTCCAGAATGAAGTTTTGCTTTTGTTTACTCTAGATAAAAATTTATTATTGTAAGGTCTCGCAATAAATTTTTTGTACGGTATTTCAATTGGCAAATCTTACGACATATACATTTTTATTGGCTGGAAAATCACATGGTAGGATCAATTTTCCCACATTAATTTTTATTTTGGTTTGGTTGTCATCAACATAAAATTGATATAAGTCATAAAGTTATTTTTTTCCTATAAATATTTTTGTTTTCCTAATTTAAAGGTAAAAATTACCTGTACTGTTATTACATTTTAGATTTTGTTTGATTTCTAGATTAAGAGTTTAGGAGGATTGTTTTTATTATTATTATTATTTTTATTATAAAGTAATTCTACGCTACATTTTAAGATTATGTTATTTAAATCGGTGTCTGATCTTATTAACCGGTTTACAATTAATTATTGTTTATTATTATTATGTCAGGGCTGTCGTCAGTGCGAGTCGGAGTCGGGATTCGAACCTCCTCATTGGGAGGCGAACGTTTAGAATTAATCGCTTGTTGTGATCATCTAATGATTGCGGTTTCCATTATTGCTCACGTACACGAACTCATCACTTGGGTCGTGCTGACTTCGGTATTGTTCTGAGTCCTCAGTATTAGTGCTTCAAGTACAAAAAGGGTACTTGCACGGCTGCTTCACACGTTTGGTCCCCATACACAAACCGCCAACACATGATAGTCAAGATTTATCATAATTACGAAATTTTACCGATGAACATGGACTTTAAATTACATTTTTTTTATTAAGTTTTCATTAATTTGTAATTATTTTCATAAAAACAAGTTCCAAAAGTGTAGCTATAAAGAAAACTAGTGGGCTGCGCCCCCTGCTCGCTAACGCTCGCCAACCCCCGAAAGAACCTACGCAATCTTATATGCTCGCAAACCTACGCAATCGTATATGGTTTGCTTCGTAAACCAAGCTCGCTTCGCTCGCTACTAACTGAGGTACGTTGCAAATGCACAAAATTCTAAGAATTCAAAACAATCATTCAAATCCATATAGAAACTTTTTTTTTAAAAAACATTTACATCTTTTTAGTAAATACTACGTCATTAAAATAAATTTGAATTCAAATAAATGACGTGTAATTCGTTAAACCTATTAGAAATGTGCTGTAGTATAATTCGTGATATAAATCAAAAATCCTCAAATAAATTCGTAATATATAAATTCGTGAAAAAAAAGCGCTTTCGACAAAATGCTAAAATAGAGATCTATCGACAAAGACTACCCACTTCTGCCTAGCTTAATAGTATGAGATTGTCGCAGCTGATGCCCTCTGGTTATTTCAGTTTCCGTTTTTAAAAGCGCTATATGTTGAGCCACCTCAGTTAGATTTGGCATGTGACATTTTTTAGCGGCAATCATTGGTCGATTCGCCGTGTAAGAGAAATAGTAACGTAAACAAAACAAAGCAAACGTTGCCACCGGCGGAAAAGAAATACAGTCAAAATTTCGGAGCCACGTAAGAGAATTATACGTATTAGATATTCCTATAGTTTTTGAATAACTGATTCGGTGGCGTCATTCCAAGCTCATATTACTCGAGATTACCTAATATAATGCATAAAAAAAAATTAATTTTTGAGGAAAATGCAATCAAATACTGTTCTGCTTCAACAGAGCTGCACGCTTGGAAAGATCAGTGATATTAAGTTTAAAATTTTTAAAAATAAAGATCATCTGCAAAGGAAATAGTATACATGCAAGTGACGTAGTGAGGGTATCTCGATCTTGATTGGTTGTTTAAAAGTGGCAGCTGTTTACGTTAGTAACTGCTCTTTCTATTCTATTTTGAGTGAGCCAAGCCTGTCAAGTACAAATTCTTTTAAGTGACGCATTCTATATTTTTTCACGAAGATTCTTTCACCAAGATTTCAATTCTTTCCTTATACATTTCTTAACACAAAGACAGGAACGAAGTCACGTAAAATTGAAACAAACTAATTATGCATCGAAGTTGTCAGGTACACAAAATAAAAAATATGTCATGGTTATAATAAAATATATAAATAAATAATAAATCTAAGTTAAGTAAAAGACGTAGACGAAAAAGAATTGTATTTCACAAATTTGATGTGCCCTGTATTTAATTAACTTCACATTGATTAACATTATAACTTATGTGGTCAAACTTAGCTCAACTTTAACACGCTATATCGTCGCTTTGAAACTAAACCGAAGTAACTAAAAAAAAATCGAAAAATGAGATATTTGGGTCATTTTGTGTAAAACAAATCACCTTTTTAGAAAAACAACGTGTTATCTTCATAGTTCCATAAAATTAATTTAGAGAGCAGATAAATCGTAATCGCATTGGCGCGATTCGCCTTCTTGGTTTTAGGGAATAGTGTAGCATTCATTGTGCCAATTGTAACAAAACCTTGGAGGAGATAAGTCGCATTTTTTTCCTACGCTGTTGTATGTCAAAATTTGAAATGAAATATGTAATATTCGGGAAAATATTTTGAAGAACATCGTTGTATTTTGAAATAACTCTCCACTTTCAATAAAAGTTTTAGAGAAAAGTGTTGCAACTCAAAATACCGTAACTTATCTCGAAATTACAACAAAATTAGAAATGCTACAAGAATCAGGCCTGATTCATTGAAAAATGTAAAGAAACAGAGTATTTTTAGTGTAAACTATTTTGCAATAGTCACCATAGCTTCGAGTCAAACTGCGGTGGAAGATCTTGAAAAGTTAGGAATCGCACTCCTGAAAAACTTGCTTTTTTGAGTTACCACGGTTTAGTTTGAAAGCGACGACGCATTATATAAGCCAGCATCTGGTGCTGATGTTAAAGATCACGTGTGTGGGTTTTTGTGATTTTCTTCTTCTTGAAGAGCAAGTACCCATTTATAATACTTAAGAACGATTCAGTATTACATCATCACGACCCTTTTCAAAACCTTTTCCTAGCCATACGGGCCTATGCACCTTCTCGATACACTTAACATTAAACATACGAACACTTTACATTACAATACAATATAACATAAAATAACCGGTCTTTTTACCGATTATGGTATGCTTAGTGTTAAAAGAAACGGTTAGTTGATACAGTAAATTTATTTAATTTTAGGTTATACATTAGTTTCTCTCTATTTCCGTTCATTTCTGAATGATTATATCAAAAACAATGATTGTATTTATAACATGAATAATGATAATAGGTAACAAGAAGGATAGGTAATAGGCACTTAATAGGAAAGATAATAGGTAACCTAGGGGAAGGAATTGCATACATTTATGTTAATTTTTCGAAATTATTTCGTTCTGTGCATTTATGTGGAAACATGAACCAACTCCAAATCTTTTTTTTCACAATTTNCGGGATTCGAACCCGCAGCCTATGGCTTCGCAGTCAGGCACGCTAACCGCTCGGCCACCTGGCCGGCCCCAAATCTTTTATTTCACATTTTATTGTATTATATGTAAAAAGTATTTCTGTCTTTACTTATGTATACATTATTCTTTCATATAATGAATTCTTCTCTGATACTGAAAATATAAAAAAAATCTACATTTCTCACACTTTTCGGAATTTATTCGCTACTTTAAAATCAGAAATGGTGCATGTCATTCATATAAATATGTATTATATAAGCAATGGAATAAATTTAAGAAAAAAAATGGTAAAAAATTAAAATATTTAAAAGAAATCGTAACTTAATTTGCACATTTTGTCTTCATTAGCACATACATCTTTAAAAAATTAAAGACAAAGCTTATCATAGAATTAAAATAAAAAAATAACCAAACGATTGCAAAGAATTCCATAAATTTATTTAAAAAGAAAGAAAGAAAAAGATAAACCAGAAGTCCAACTTTTTGTCGTAGAGTGACGCTAAAAACATTATGACTGGAGTATTGCCATATTGTCTCGCAATGATAAGAAGACGCGTCAGCTTTTTATATGCTCTAGCATTAGAGTGGAGAAAAGCTTCTTATATTCCTCTGTGATCTGCAGTTTTAATTTGTAACCACAAAGAACATATAAAAAGTTCCTTCTCTAATGTTAGAGCATACATAATGACGTTTTATTTTTTCAATTTGCGGAAAAATGAAAGAAAAAAAAACTTTCCAGACTGGTTTTAACGCCGTGACATGGCAAAAAAACTAAACCACTAAATAGATTAATATGTTTAACGTTTTCTTTTATTCTTAATTGAATTCGTGAAGTTTTTTGTATTCGATTTGCTATTTGTTTTAATTTAGTTCTATGAAATGCTTAGATGTTAATTCTTTATGGATGTTGACTGTTTAGGAAGAAAGAAGTACATTTTGTAAAGTAAGTTAAACTTTGTTTTAAATATTCTAATTTCTCCCCATTTTTTGTACATAAGTTTATTTCAATTTTAAATAAAATACATATTAATATGGACGGACCTTTGCACCTTTTAAACTAAAGGATAAATTCCGGAAGGCGTTATTAATGTTGGATTTTTCTTTCCTCTGATTATAGTACAATTTACTATATCACAGGATGAATTAAACAGGAGTAAATGAAAATAGCAGAAACCTTTTTTAAGTATAAAAACAAATCTGAAATAAAAGATTTGAAAGAGATTTTGACTTTTTTTATTTTTAAATAAGTGCACAGTATGAAAAATTTCGAGACACTAACATGAATTCACGCAATCCTGCATTTATTCAGTGACTTTTATTAGAATGAATCATGAAAAAAAACGTAAAATTAAACTCATTCAGAGAAATATTTCATTCCTTCAAGCTGTAAATATAATCACCGTTCATGATATAACAGTATAGAAAAAGTATCGTATAGTCGTATCGAAATCGTATAGTGACAACAATTCAAATGAACTTTATCAATCAACCGTTTCCTTTAAGTGTTGTTTGATAGAGGGTGCATAGTCAGAAAAGACTTTACGAAATACGTCGTTGTGACGTCAGTGTCTATTGCCCTAAAGTATTATAGCTCTTTTTTGTAACAATGCCTTATACTGAGTCATGGTGGCTCAGGGGATAGAACGTTCACGTTCGGATGAGGTAAACCGGGTGCGAATCCCAGCGATGATTGGTCTATATGAATTCCACATCCAGCTTGCACCGACCACAGTGCTAACGTAAAGTATCCTCGCTGGTAAACGAATCATGGATTAGAGTCACTTGCAATCAGGATAACCGTGGTTTTTCTCTCCATGAAACGCAAATACGGGTTAGTTCACTCAAAAAATCCGCCACGAAGGTAATTTTCTCCCAATACTTGATTCAGAAGTTCCCTTGTCTTCTGGACTGAGTAAAAAATTACGAGGCTACGGAGTTGAACATTAGTAGTCGTAAACTCAGAATTGGGTCGGCTGTTGTACGATGGTTATAAGATAAAATAAAATACTAGAACCGCGGTAGTTCATGGGATAGAGCGTTTGCCTACCAATAAGTTGACTCAGTTTCGAATCCCATCGGTGACTGGTTGATACCAATTCTGCCATCCTCTTGGGTTAGAATCCTCTTGTAGTCGAGCTAACCGTGGGAGATTTTCGTGGTTTATTCCTATCCTTGTAGCATAAATCAGGGTTAGATCCATCGAAAAGTTCTCCACGAAAGCTAGTTTGTCCCAATACTTGATCCAGGAGTTCCCTGGTCTTCTGGTTTAGGTTCAAAATTGATGCGGAATTGAGTATTGATAGTCATAAACTCGGAATTAGGTCAGCTGTTCAAATTTGGTAATAAAAGTAAAATAATATAAAATGCCTAATGCTGAACCCATGTATATTTTTCAAATATCCCTATCATACAAACTAATCTAAACTTCCAGATTTCAAGGTTCAAAATTATAAGGATACGGAGTTGAGCATTAATAGTCATAAACTCGGAATTAGGTCGGCTGTTCAAATTTGGTAATAAAAATTAAATAATATAAAATGCTTAATGCTAATCCTATAAATATAATTCATTTTTCAAATATCCCTCTCATACCAACTAATAAAAAATTTTAATGAATTTTAATAATCGAGGGTCGAAATGAACCCTTGCACCCACTGTCCAAATTTTATAACGAGCAGTTTTGAAATCATAAAAGACTGTTACACATGCAAACTATTCCTTTTATGATTCTAGATTATTTAACAGGCAAATGTCACAGCACTCTAGCATTACTGTTACACAATTAACGTAAGATCCATCATGAATAAGCAATCAACATAAACCCTCTCTATTATCATCTGAATACAGACAATATTTGAGGACATAGATATGTCTATGCATTTACTTCATTTCCGAACACGTCGATAGTTCATAGGGCTTCCCACCTGTCGTTGTGTACGTGCTTATATCACTGCTTTCACTCGATGAAACCTAAAAAACTTGTCTATAGTCTAAAGATATCATAGAATTCACCATCTTTCGTTAAGATAAAAATGGAGTAAAATGTATGTTAACGTATATAATGTATATTAAGATTACCATATAGAACAATTTTAGACATCAAGCCAGACTTTTCTAAGGTTGTCAGAAGCCATGAAGGTGATTAATTTGAGATCGTAAATAATCTACATAGAAATCATTGTACTGAGATTTATTATTTCAGATATTCGTCAATTTGGCTTTCATAATTCAAATCAAAGATTGATAAATATGTGAAATGCTCCCAAGCAAAGGTTTCTGGTTTGCTCATATTGATATAGATGGTACGTATTTATAGAAATAAAAGTTTTACATTACTTTTTTTTTAAAAAAAAACTTAGCTTTAGCCCAAAATTAATTTCAATACGCAGCGCTTTTTATTTTATTTGAATGTACAAAAAAAAAGGCAAACTGCGTGCACGCTGTGTAATGTTTGCCTCCTAGATACCAATAAACACGGTATATATACATTAGTTTTTGTGTTGAGTGCTGAAATAAAAAATTATGTAAGCAATAGCAAATTATGTTTGAAATAAACAATTATGTAAATAATAACAAATAATGCTGAAATAAACAATTATGTAAATAATTACATATAATGCTAAAATAACCAATTATGTAAATAATTACGTGAATTATAAAAACATTATCAAAATATGGCAGATCATTATCATGAAGATTAATTCTAAAAAAAAAGAGACCTGAAACATATATTGGAACACGACGTGACAATAAATGCCGAGAAAAACAACAAAAAGGGCTGGGATAAACTGACTGGCAGGGCATCGGGACCAGTAGGTAGGGCATCGGTCGTGGGTTCGATCCCAGCCAGACGAAGACTCTCCGTATAGTAAATGGTGACTGGAGCACGTTTAATCTGTCAGGTCACAAAGCCCTTCATGTTTCAATAACAACTTATACCTCCGGGGTTACTGAATTTGAGCTTGAACGTTCTCTGGTTCAGGACAAAATTACGACCTACGGATGTACGAACGGCTCCACTCTATAAACGGGTTGTGAGGTGTGTGTGTGTGCGGTTAAAGTCATATTCTTGGTCATAGATGGCTCCACTGAAACACAAGAAACGCACCCTCTGCCCTAAAATTCGCTTCGCTTGCGGATAATTAGAAAGAAACAACATAACAACAAAAATATTATCAAAATGGGACAGATTATTACTATGAAGATTAATTCCAAATAAAAACTTTAAATTCAAATTATACGTCTATCAAAACCTAAAGACATTCTTAGTTAACATTTTCCCCTTCTTTTCATCATCTTTCAACTTAATTCCTCAGATAGACTGGTTTAATGATTTTCAATCCAACATTTTCCTGATTCTAGTTCATCTGATTTTAATTTCATTTTTGCTCAATATGGTAATTTTTGGACTTAAATATTAAATTTACTAAGTATTCATACTGATTTGAATTTAATCACGACAATGTTGGAATCTAAGATCACGTAACCAGTTTATCTGCGGGAGAGAATTGAAAGATGTTGAAAAGTTGAGGTAAATGTTAATAAAGAATGTCTTTAACATCTTCACTACTGTAGTATAAAATAATATTGCAATAAGACATTTTACAGTTCCGAATTTTAATTTTACTGTTATAATTCTTAAAATGTTAAACAAAATATGAATTTTACTGCCAGGGGTGTCAATAATTTTAGGCTCACATACGTAAACCTTTGGTTTTAACTAAGTAAAAGGATATATTTTCTATTTTAAATTTAACATACATATTGTCAGATTATTGTCTATTTGAATACAATATTGAATATATTTGAATACAATATTGAATATATTTGAATACAATATTGAATATATTTAAATATTATTTAGAAAAAATAATAATGAATTTTAATAAATACGAAATTTTATCTAAGTACAATGTAATACTGAATTAAATCTCAGTTTCGAAAGTATTTTAATTTTGCAAATCACGAAAAATAAACAACTATTGAAAAGAATTAATTATAAAAATATTTAATTTTTGGGATACAATTTCAAAATTATGGAAGCTAATACAGAAATTCAAAGTTACAAAATGTATGTATTTACCTTAATATAGATCAATTAATTATAATACAAGGAAAATTACTATCCAAGTAGATATAAAATCAAATTCTCATTCCACGAGATTTCGCTTCATGACTTGGCTCTCAAAATTTTCATCTTATGTACCAAAGTACACTTACACGAAACTGCATGTTTTTGACTGTATTACTTTTCAATATTAAGTAAATACAAATTTAAAAGCTTCATACAGATCACAGAACTACTAAGCAAAAAGAAAAAATATTATTTTCAGAATAACTAAATTATATAATCAAGCACGAGTTTTAGCGTCATTTTTCGAAATTCACTTCTGTTCATGTGGAGTTCTACCCAAATAACTTACATGTTCTGCATCTATTGCGGACTCCCCAGAAAGCTTAAATATCGACAATCTTCAGTGAAGTTAAAAATCATAAATTTTCTTAAAAGTGTTTTAAGAAGCAAAGGTCTAGATATGTGAATCGGGGTAATGAAGAGGTTAAGTTTTAACCCACATATACTTTGAATATTAGTTCTTTTATGACAACAATTGTAAGTTTTGCAGATAATACTTATGGTAGTTAATAAACTATAAGGAAATATATAAATTTTTATTGCTATTCTACATTTTGAAACGCAGAGCTGTGTAGAAATTAAAATTATTCAACAAATAACACTCAAAAAATCAAAACCATAAAATAGTCTTTGACACTGACATTCTAATTTTCTTCGAAATTAATGCTTAGAAATACTGTCATCTTGTTCCACTTTATACGTAAATTAAAAAAATGAGAAAAATAATTTTTTTAAGCTTTGAAAGGGATCAAAATTTATTTTTCCCTTTGAATATGCATTGACAATTGTTAATAATTGCCTTAAGTGTAAGGTTTATAAATTCCAATTTGAACGTCATAATGAAACTCATTCAGATGTGTAATTGAAAATTCTATGCTTCTTGAGCAGTAATTAAAGTTTTGAGTTAGAAATGAATAATTTCTCATTTACAAGCTTTGAAAAAAAAGGGTTTAAAAAACAGCACCAAAAATGTCAGTTATTGTTTTTAATGAGTCAGAGAAAAGAAGTTCGTCTTCGATTATAACACAACAATTGGATATTTTAAGGCTTAACTATTCAAATTGTAATTTTAAAATGTCAGAACAGTGCGCTGAAAGTCAGAGTCGTTTTAAAGTGGCAGCATCACGTATAAGTTGTAAACTTACGCTTTATACATTTTTAACACTGACACTAATTTTTTTAGCGTTTCTTATACATTTAATAAGTAACGTATGCAATAATTAGTAGGAAATTAGTTTAATGACTGGGTGTAACATTTTAGAGAGAAATAGTTTGTTTTTTTGAATTTTTCAATATTTCACTCTAAACTAAAACTAGTTTTAGTCAATGCGTCCATATGGCAATTTAAACTACATAAATTTTGAAAAAAGAATCTTAATTAGAATGTACTTTGCGTGTTAACTGAAACATGTTTTTTTTATTATTATTTTGACTAATTCTGCTTATTATGATAATATCAATGCTAATGATTTGTCTTTTTAAAAAAGCATAACATTATTAAAATGCTGCCTTCGGAACATATTTAACTCCAGTTTCTTTAAATGAACGATATTTGGCGATAACAGATTCGTTATTACTTACAATAATAAAGACTTTTAACTTCCCTAACGATTGATTTAACGATTGATCCCTAACGATTTTTTTAAAAAAATTATAGCAATACTATTAAAAATAATGAACGGAAAATCTATGGTGATAAAATAACGATAATTTCTGACCCACATACTGACGACTAGTTCAAATCGTAAGAATGGCGGGTTGATGTTTACACTTTTCCCGATGTTGGTAAAAAAAATCCAGTGATAGAAAAATTGAGGTATTAAGTACTATGTATAAACTTTTTAATGGTGAATCGTTTTATTTTTAAAAAAAACCGAAAGTTCTATTTTTATACCAGACTCAACTCTTCTTTTTACTCAAGTTTAACTCTTCTTTTTACTATTATACCAAATCAGGAGACTGAATTTCAGTAAATAAGACACTTTATATCCTGTGAATTTACTATTAATCATTTTTTAGCTTCGAATATATGATTGGATAGTGAGAATGTTTTGGATCATTTTTTTTTTTCATTTTAAGTGAAAAATTGGAAGAAACAAAAGTTTGAATTACTTTTTACATTAAAACAAATATTTATTAAACATATTTGATACTTACTGTTGATCTTTGACACATGATGTAGACATGATTCTCGATTTAAGATCAAATATTTTTTTGCTTAAATTTTATTATTTTCTTTTCGAAAATATCATTTGTATTTTTTAGAAATGATCACCTTTTAATTATCACTGTATCGTGGCTTTTTTTTTCTCAAAGAGCACTTGTCATTCCATAGACTGCTTAGGTATGAACTGCAATACCGAGGTAAATTATATAACACTTACCATTTTTTTCATATTTAAATGCTAGACATTCAATAAAAGACCTAAGAAAATCCGAAAATAGCTAATCACCACTCTCCACGTGGCGAGTCAACAAACAATGTGGCGACTTAAATTAAATTAACAACCGGTTACTTTTTCCCATCACTTTTTTTAAAAAAAATCGTTTAAAGATAAAAATACATCAATGTAGAAAAAGACTCTGGACTAAAATGCCCAATGTCACCAATCAAAATTTTGATCCTTCAGAATTCATCAATTTCTGGCTTAAAAATTCAAGATGAAGGACAATTCTTTAACAATTCATACTATATTTCCAAGTTATCATGTATACATTAAATGTATTTATGTCTCCCCAAATATTTTTAAAAGTTCAATCTCGACACGTTTAACTAAATTTTGCCATATATTATATTATTTTTATTGCTGAATTAACCTTTATAGTTGTAAATTTTTTCAAATATGTTTTTATCCAAACAAAAAAAAGAAGTTTGCAAAAAGTTGATATTGGTCACCTAAATATTCAATAATAGAGTGACTGTGTTTCATATATTGCTAGTAACAGACACAATGTATATATTACCGGTAAAATAGTAAATTCCGGCGTTGAATACAATGTGTACGCTTTGTAAGCGATACCTGATCTCTTTCAGCCGAAGGAAGAAATATGAGAATTAATATATAATTTATTAAGCATCGTATGCAATGATGAATTTTCTTTAGGTAAAACAGAAATCACGGGAATCATAGAAAAAGAGCGTGTTTTTTATGTTTCTTTTTAAACGGTTTCTTTTTCTAAATAATATTACTAAATTGCTGATAAAAAAAAAACTTTTTTTTTTCATAAAACCAAAATTTTTCGAAATCATAAGTTTTACTTTAACTTGCTCATTTGGTTATTTTTGAAACTGTCCGCATAAAAAGTAAGTATACGAGATAGCGGGCAATGGCCGTTAGCCTTAACGAACGTGATATTCCGTTGCATGTTAAGAAAAGACCATTGCGATATAGGATTTCAGAAATAATCCAGAACTGCAAATAGTTCCGTTTTATTTCGTTATGAAATTATACGAATATGCTTTCAAAACGATATGAAAGCCTTTAAAAGTTAAACACGTCAGGCAGAAATTTATTTCGTGCTACCTTTGGTAGAACTATTGAAAAAACGTTTATAGTTGCGTAGCCTTACTGGAATCCTAGATTTGAAGACATATTTCAATAAATAAGGAAAGAAATGGGTTTTTTTTCTTTTCTTTTTTCTTGATTGAACCACTAAAAATGGCACCTCTTATGATGACACGCACTTAACAAGTAAATCGTCTGCAAGTAATAATAATTATTATTCTTTCAACAGGTGATCGATCAGAATGCGAACAGAAAAAAGTATATATATGTTACAAAAAATTTTTTTTATAATTATTACAAAAAACATTTTATATAATTTTCATTAATTCTATTTACATGTTAATTGATTATAGATTTTATTAAGAAAACAAGCAAAAAAGGAGGCTGTGCATTTCAAACTTTCGTTTTAAGAGTTGGCGATATTGATATACGTTCGCGCTGGGAGTTTGGCAACCATTTGGTGTGCACTTGGCTCTTCAACTGGCGAGAATGATTTTTCATAACTTGCAACAGAGTATAGTAGAGAAAGTATCGGGCAATAGTAAAGATATTTCCCGATGTCTCGGTGCATTGAAAAAAAATCAGTGCATGGAATAACCCGCAAATGTATTCTGGACAATAGCGCGCAAATTAATTATTGTGCATTTATTCTTATTAAAAAAATACAAAATAAAAACAGAATCTACTTATTGCACCAAAAAAAACAAATAGCTTTCGACTGCAAACTAATGAATAATAATCACAGTCCTTAAAATATAATCTTATAAATGAATAATCTTATCTCATATTTTTCGATTTATCATTTGACATTGTATACAATGCCTACACTGTAAAAAATTACGGATTAATTTACGGTAAAAAAGTATTGGCACCATACATTATTCGTAAAATCCATTCCTTAAAATTCCTTTTAACAGTAAAAATTTATACCGTAATTTGTACAGAAATATTTATTTAATTAGAGTGCTTTAGGGATTTTATAGTGCAAATTACGTTATATCAATTATTACGTCATATCAGATTCGTATGTTCAGTAAAGTTTTAGAGTAAAAATTTACGGTGAAAAAATACCGACACTCCAAACAGCGGTGTTTTTTAACATAATTTGTACTGTAATTAAAATGGTAATATTTACAGCATAGACAATGAGTGAAAATCATTCATAGCTAACCGATCGATTTTTCGCTT
Organism: Parasteatoda tepidariorum; assembly: GCF_043381705.1. Classification (NCBI taxonomy): domain Eukaryota; kingdom Metazoa; phylum Arthropoda; class Arachnida; order Araneae; family Theridiidae; genus Parasteatoda; species Parasteatoda tepidariorum. The sequence goes on from NC_092208.1 coordinate 81,666,238, forward strand.
CGTATACAATACCGAATTTCTAGAGCTTTGCCAGTAACATGCATAAATAACAACAAATGATACCAAATACTTATCTAAACAATGTATCTACCTTCAAAACTTTTTCAAGGGAGAGTATACTTTCCGAGCTCTTAAGCTATGTAATTAATAATGAAAATACAATTAGTACACGAAAACTCAAATAAACATGAAAGATTAAACTCAGTGACGCGAGAGCCCCAAAGAGGGCCAAGGCCTACTGTGCCCATGTCAGTTTATATATATAAAAAGTATAAGAGTAAGTATTTAATTTTTAAATAATATTTCATAATATTTATATTTTTTAATAGCTTCAATTTTAAAACAATAATGTATCAATCATTTAAGTACAAATTTAGTAAATACTAACTAATACTTTAAAATATTTTTTGCTTTTATTTCAGAGTACAAAATGCATAGCGATACATTGAGGTTATAATTTACAACAGTTTGGAATTGGCAAAATTAGTTTTTATCAGAAATTTAATTAATCAATAAAATCAGTATAAATCTGAAATCATAAAATCAACAACAACAACAAAAATTTAAAACTCTAGCAGCAATAATTCAAAGGCATTTTATTGTTTCTGCAAAATTAACACATGAGGAATAAACTTGATAGGGGTGTGTAATTTTTTTTTTTTTTAAATAATCATTTCTCAATTAGAAAACCATATTCAAATTTGTTTAAAATATCCGTCATTTCTTAAAATTTATCTCTTTTCATATTTAGTTTCATTTCATCAGTCAACGTTTATTATTTATTATTCCGAAAAAGAATAACTTAGCAATTATCAAGCAGTTGTGTGTATGAAACATCGGTCATTTTTCATCCAAAATGTTGCATTTTATATTTATCGGTATAATCCATTCTTTCATCTCATCTAAACAACAAATCCATACTTCTATTTATAGATGAATTTTTCCAGCAATTAGAAAAGACATTGCTGGAAGATATTCTGATGGATATTTTGGTTTGTTTTCGTCTGGAAACTTCTGAAAGGAGGTGCCAAATTTATTTCAAACCGGAAAAGTTTTAAAAAGTAATCATGTAGGGGAGACGGGGGCACATGTGAACAAATTTTTGTATTTCTTCATTTGTCAAAAAATATCATCAATTACTCACAGTAAAGAAGTCCATATGCTTAAATAGTCTTTTCTTTGTCTTATGGAATTTTTTAAGATTTTTCAATAAAATACTTTACTTTTTTAGAAAAATTACTTTTTTAGAAAAATTTACATTTTAGAAAAATGACTTCAATTGTTCACATGTGTCCCGATTGGGGGCACATGTGAACATACCTGGGGCACATATGATGATTAAAAACCCAAAGTAATCATCATATTTCAAAGAAAAAAATCTTTAATATAACAGATGTAGATACGCATTATACTGCAGCGGTTGTAGCTTACTATGTGAATTTAAATTATACAACAGTACTGTCAATAAGAAAATAATTTTTTAGCTGTACAATAATTTTTCCGCTGTTGGGTTTTTCGCAACTTCATGTTCCTCAGGAGTTGTAATGGACCTTTTTCTTTCTTCTCTAATACTCTTTCATACTTTTTTAAAAAATTTTCTATCTTTTCATTTGTAGCTTTAGCAATTCTGTCTTTCTCAGGTGTATCAGTTCATATGCGTGATGCGCTATCAACCATTTAATAAAAAAAAACTTAAAGGAAAAATTAATAAATTAATTATGGAAAATTAAATAATAATAATTTTAAAAGCATACATATTTTTTATACTTGTAATATCATGAGGATAATAATCTTAATACTATGTAGGGGCACATGTGAACTGTTCACATCTGCCCCAGATGTTTTGTTCACAAGTGCCCCATCATTCTCCTTAAACCTAACTTGAAAAATAAAGAATTTTTAATTGAGTAAAAAAAAAATTGTCATAAACTTACCTGAATGTTCATATAATGGTCTGCAATAGTTAATTATAGTTCATTAGTTGATTTATCCTATACTTTCACTTGAAGAAGCGAGTGATTTTAATATATACAACACCAGCTGATACAAAGAAATTGTCTGAATAGAACAGCAAAATGTCTCATTCTTCTGAAAGTTTTGCAGAGAGTTAGAACTAGTACTGCCATCAATTGAGAATTTTTCGAGATTTTTTATTTAGAATCATATTGGTAAAACATACCATGTTCACATGTGCCCCCCTCTCCCCTAAATGTTTGCTTCGAGTTGGTCACTTTCTGCGATGTTTTTTTTCTTCTTTTTTTTAAGTTCTCTCTGTCCGCTGTCGGGAAGTTGCCATTTATTCTTCTTCCTCAGTTCACGATACGGAAATCTCCCTTTTTTATTTCTCTTTCTGACTAAAAGAAGCGATTTTTATTAATTTTCACCGGTGAGTAATAACCAGATTTATCACTTTAACCATAACAAGTGTACAAAGAGGCACACCTATCTCCCAATGCTATATAAACCGTTTAATCATATTGATCAACTTTAATTGGTGATAAAAACCAGTTAAAGTGAATAATTTGCGATATTTCTCACTTGGACCAAAAGAAGCAATTATTATTAATTATTGACCGGTTAGTATTAATAATAACCAGATTTATCACTTTAACCATAACAAGTGTACAAAGAGGCACACCTATCTCCCAATGCTATATGAACCGTTTAATCATATTGATCAACCTTAATTGGTGATAATAACCGGTTAAAGTGAATAATTTGCGATATTTCTCACTTGGACCAAACGAAGCAATTATTATTAATTATTGACCGGTTAGTATTAATAATTACCGGATTTATTACTTTAACCGTAACACACATAATAGTTTTTATTGCAAACCCCATTTTTGCAGTCATAAATACTGACTAATTAGGAAGACTAATTAATAAAATTTTTACAGGTCGAAATTATGCAGAAAAAATAATCAACATTTATATAAAATGTCCCCAAGGCCATATCTCGTCTGAATAAAACCCTAATTTCATCCGTACGTTCGGAATGAGATATCTATTGGGTACCATCAACGGATAATCACCAAAAAAGTTTTTTAAGTTCATCCTTACAGACTTGTTCATCATTAATCACACCGTCTTTTCCGTTCGGGAATTACTTCTGAAGTCAACCATACTGGCTTAGTACGTATATTGAAGGGGTGTTGGTGCATCATTATTCACGAAGAAAACAATTTGTCAGGAAATTTTTCTCCTTCAACCTTGTAATTTACAAAACTGATGAACATAATGAAAGCTGAAATGTCCATTTATTTTTTTATGCAAAAAACTTTAAAGCTCCCTTAAGAAATGGAGAGGTATTTTCCATCTCGTTGGCTCTATATTTTACATTTAATGGCGACAACGGCGAGTGAACTGTACGGCGACGTCGGAACTATATTTTACATTTAATGGCAAGGTCAGTAACTCTTCCTGCAACAGAAATCTACAAACTTTTATAGAAGTTTGTACCTCGAAAAAACAAAATTGTTTGACTATTAGAATAGTTAGCTGATTCTTTTTTAATGGTATGGTGTTAAAATAACTACAATTAAATTTTTGATTTAATTATTTGAAATTCTAAACCTTTAATTTTCTTCCATAATTTTATATAAGTTACGTAAAAGAACTTTTGCTTAAAAAGGTAATTGGATTTTCAATTGAAAAAAATATTTACAATGTATGCACTGTGAGTGATTGAAATCAAGAGAATGTCGATTTTCACGGGTGGATGTCATAAATCGCATAGTCGCTTCTCTGAACGTTCGAAATATTTGTTCCATCCGATTTGATATTAAATTATTCATTGATATAATTATATTTATTCGATATTATAATATCTGAGGAGTATAGATTAAAGGAAACATAATTGTTCTGGCAGTGGCACTTGGATCTTAAAAAATATTGATGTAGGGCAAACCGGGCAAATGTATAAAAGGCAGTGGCGCTGAACTTTAAAAACATTGGTGTAGGGAATACCGGGCAGTGACACTTAACTAGACCTAGTATATATTTCGGACATTTACCAAAGTGACTATGTGATCAGGGGTGATTGTGAGCCTAAGTCAAAATTCCGGAAAATTTCTCGAGTTAAAAAAAAAAAAAAGTTTAAATTGTAAAATTAGAGAAACATTTTAACAAGGATTTTTTTCCTTTTTCTCAATATTTCTTAGTTTACTTAAAATATATTTTAAACTTTACACATACCTATGATGACCTGGAGAAGTAATTAAAATTTACAAATATGTGTTTCTTTCTTGAGTTTATAATTATAACAACTGTTTACTGATAAAAAATGAATATTAATCATGAATATAAGCTTATAAAGTATCTCTCTGGCTCTCTCTTACAAACAAGTAAAATAAACTGTGTTTTTAAGTTCCACCTTTGAAAATTTGATTTCCGGAAACTTTTGTGATCAATCATTTTTTGAAACATTTGGACCTTCAATCGCCGGAAACTTCCGGATTACTGTTAGCGAAAATTCCGGAAATCCGGATTTTTTCCGGAGCACAATCAGCCCTGCTGTGATTGTCAACATTCACCAGTGAATGTCAACATTCACCAGTGAATGTCAACAACCACCAATTTCGGTCATTCACAGTTTGGTGGAAGTGATGGCCATTAGTGATAATTATCATTATTCTTATCATATAGTGGAAAATATCTTCATTATTGTTCTTTTTGGATGTTAATAAACGGATGAAACAAAATGACAGACGTAATATAAATCGTTTAGTGAAAAATTTATTTATTAAGCAGAATTGGTATGATAGATAATGGCCATTTTCAACATCCAGAAAAAAAAAGGAAATCTCCTAAAGGGATCAAATCAGAATACTCTAATATCGAGAGATGACACAGCCAGAATATCATTTTTGACGGTTAGAAATTGAGACTGGGGAGTCATAACAAATTTGAAATTAAAAGTGAATGAATACAATTGTTCCTAATGGACGCAAGAGAAGCATGGGTAGGAGATCCAAAATTGGCGATTATCAAAATATAACAGCCAACACAAAGCTAACCCAACATTATGAATATTGGGTTCAAAAAAATACCTTGGCGATCACGAGTCGCCAACACATTTATGGGAATCATTACAACCATGCAACTGAAACATATTTTCTGTTAGAAATTTTGAATTTCAAAGCTATAAATAGATTTTTGTTTTTGATTAGGCGCAGCAGTGAATTAATAAGTCTGCATTAGTAATCAAATAAAAAATATCCGTTACATAGATGGATAAAAAAAAAAGCATAAATATTTTATGTTCGTTTCAAAAGCTTAAGTCTTTGATTTATTTTAAATATATAATTATATTAATAAAAATAAGCTTAAGTAATTAAAGATATTTTAAAAGATAGGACATATATATGTAATGCCAATTGTGGCATCACACACAGTAACATATATAAGAATCTGGTGGCATCTAAATAACATAATCATAGCACGATAATTTTCAAATATATTTTTATGAACTTAAATACATGCTGACCGGACTGTGTAGTGGTCAGTTAACTGACCTAACATCAGAAAGGTTCAGGGCTCGAATTAGATATTCTTTCATTTTCCGTGCTATCTGTCTCTATCTGCAGTGGAAAAAAAGTTCTTATTACTGTACATTTACTAAAAAATACAAAATTGAGAAGTAAATTTAACCTAATAAATTGTTTTTATGCCATGCATTAAAGTATCCTGACCAAATTACTATATATTTATCAATTTTATAGAACCGCAATGAATCAGTGGTTAAGGCACTGGACTTCCATTTCGAAGAACTGGGGTTCGATCCCCAGTTGCGGCTTGAAGCCCACCCAGCGTCAGAGAGATGGATACCAGTTTGTCTGGGAAATTAAGATTGTCTGTAGTCAGTGTTGACGCCATTGATTGGCACTGAATGATGAGTGTCAATCGGGTGGGCATTTGAAATATATATATATATTTATATATATATATATATATATATATAGCATAATAA